>NC_141832.1:23273363-23435863 GCF_982586985.1 Callionymus lyra | reverse complement strand
ATAAATTAAAATCACATTGGACAGTGAGCAAATCTGCCTGTGAGTGTGATGAGTGGCAGAGCATTGCAGCAGGAAGTGGAATAAATTGAAAATGTGTTCTGTATCAGGGAGAATTTGCTGGTTTAGCCATTTGCAGCAAAAGTTTTCGTGATGTTTTTTATTTTATTTTATTCGGTCTATTATCCACTTATTTGTCCCTTTGTCATTTGTGTTTACCCAAGCTATATTTAGCACAATATAGTGCTTACTGCTTACTTCTTCTTCAGGATGTGTTTTTTCCTCATGCAGGCTGACCTCGGGCCTTTTCCACACAACCTCTCGGAAAGTAACATCACACTGGGTCCTGCTGAAGAGAGCAGGCCTGCTGGTCATCAGTGGCTCCATGAACCTGGACACTCCGCTGGTGCACAGACGTCCAGGAGGGTGGAGGACTTGGAGGGGGAGCTGGAGAAGAAGCTGGAGCTGCTGGTGAATGAGAGAAAAGCCTTGAGGTTGGAGACAGAGAAACACAGACAGGAAATAGACAAAGGCATCAATAAAGTATACCAGCGGATCGCGGGACTAGAGGAAGGTCAGTATTGATACCATAACGTCTTTTTTTTTATTGACAATCATTTGTGAAAATATATCTGTGGATGTAGAAACTGAAATGAAGAATAAAAAGTAGAAAGGAAAGGTCAAGTGAAGAATTTGTGGTCATCATTTGTCTCATTCTGCAGCCCATTTGTTCCCTGAAGGCTTCCGACTCTCCTTCCCGACTCGCACCAACTACATGTATGCTGTTGTAAAGTGGCCCGTTCCCAAGCTGCGAGCCTTCACCGTCTGCCTCTGGGTCCGGCCCGCGGAAGGGGGCATCGGTACCCCTTTGTCCTACGCTGTTCCTGAGCAGCCCAACGAACTGGTGCTGCTGCAGGGTCTGCACTCGTCCACGGAGCTGCTCGTCAACGACAAGGTGATGATGAAGTCACGTCGCTGACACGGGACATCACTTCATGACTGTCTGACTCCCATAGGTGGCGCAGTTGCCTCTGCAGCTGAACAAAGGGAGCTGGCAGCACATGTGCGTGAGCTGGAGTCAGACAGCCGGAGCGTGGCAGGCGTACCAGGGTGGCCGGCTGAGGGGAGAGGGTCACGGCTTGGCAGCGGGTCACCACATCAGACCTGGAGGAGTTCTCATACTGGGACAAGAGCAGGTGAAGCACCAGAGCAACCTTTATTTTGTTTTTCTTAAGTAACCTTTTCGTAAAAAAGAAGATATGTCCAAATTGAATGTGTTTATTGAACACCTATGAAGCAGGAAATGTAATTTGTACTTAAGTTAAATCAAAAAAAGCCTTAATGTTCACTTTATAATAGTAGAAAAGTAGATAATTTGTAGAATGTAAAACCTGAGCTGAAAAAGTACGTCAATTTGTGCGTGTCCTCCTTGTACTCGAATCTCCAGCTCATGTTTCTGTGTTTCTTCAGGACTCTGTCGGCGGAGGCTTCGACTCCACACAGGCTTTGGTGGGAGAGTTGTCTCAGGTTGGCCTTTGGGACCGAGTCTTGACCTTGACTCAAGTTGCCAGCCTGGCTCGCTGTGGGAAAGTCTCCCAGGGCAGTGTCGTCCCCTGGACTGAAACTGGAGTTGAGGTGCACGGAGGAGCCACGGCAGACCCTGGGGAGCCGTGCAGCAAACACAGTCGGAGCTCATAGAGAGCAGAGATACATAAGAGCCGGTGATGACGGGACGGTAGGGACAAGGGGGGCGTTGTAGCTTTTTAACTTCTGTTTCCAAACATGGACTGTTAGGATGGAATCATTCACAACTCAGATGTTAAATACATTCTAAACTGACAAATTACAACATGCATACAGTGAAACTTTGATCAAATTCTGAAGGGCCTTGAAAGCACAATATTCCAAAATAAAATGAGGAAAAAAGTACAGACCTTTGTCAAGCTAAACATTAACACCTATAATGTAAATCTTTTTTCAACATTTTTGTCCTACATTCATATAATTGAGATAATGAGAAACCCTTTTTTAACCATATCAAATATTTTGCTATCACTGAACTCAATAGGACACCAGGGGGTGGGGGAGAGGGGGAGGGGGGTTGTAGCCTCATGAAAGTCCCTGGAACCACAAACATAGACCATAGAAATGAGCAAGAACCAGAAGAATTTTATAGCTCCTTTTTAGATTCCTCAAATTATTTGTGGATCCAGATGGTAATCCAGAATGTGACCAAAATGTAATCCACATTTCCTTTAACATTTTTATCTGATTGTCATTTTTTGCATACTTTTGCTGACAATCTTTTCAGATAAAACCGATTTTAAATATGTTCATATTATTACAGACATTCCTCATTGTGAGTTTTCTTTTTGTGAGTAAATAACGTGACATGTTTTTCAGCGCCAACTATAACTACAACACTTGCGTTTGATTAAAAAAAAAAAGAACCAGCATGAGCTGACAGATGTTCTGCTCCAGGGCCTGTCAGGCTACATAAAACATATTTGGGGTCAACGTGAAGTTAATTAAGTGTTTGTAGTTGAGCTCCAAGGTGAGATGACGAAAAAGAGAAAGAGGAAGGAATCTTAAGCAGGAGGGATGATGAAAGAGTTGGAAAAATACACAAGAGAGGGTGAAATTTGAAGGTTAGAGACAGATAAATCTGTTTCTCACAAGTCAAGAAAAGTGCCTCCTTCATTTGCAGGAGCGTGAAACAATGAATCACTGCCACTGTCTGATTATTTTTATACCTCGTTTAATGATCAGTGCTTCAGAGATTATATTTATGAACCCACAACCTCTGCTGACCTTCATGAACCTTTTGATTACGTACTGGTGTCAGACTGAATTTTATGGTTTGCTGGATCACATGACCAAGTTTTGAAACGACGTGAACCACAAATGTAAATTCGTCTTTGCAAAAGTTATCCCGCTCGTACAAGGGAGCAAGAAAATCCTACGTGACGATGCATGTGAAGTGAAAGATGTAATCTCTGTAGCATGTTCAGGAGACTCCTCCCACAGCAGAACACCTTTCTAGGAAGTGAAGGTCGTCTGACAATCACTCTGGATTGAACACCACACTTTATCAGCAGGATTTTTAAAATGACCCAGCTGACGTGCCAAACTGAACATCCATTTCACGCACAACCTCGAGATACTTGACCTCCATGGCCTCAGACCTCACACTTGGCCTGCTGTCAATGGTAAAGGGCGATTAATGTATTGATTTAAGTGTTTCTTAAATAGATCCTTGACCTCTATTGTACTCATCAGTATGTTTCTGTTTGTACAAAACTCTCTTTTCATTGAAATAGTTATATTAGAAAATGTGCTCAAGCCCTGAAAACACTGGAGATTAAATCACGTTTACCATAACCGCACCCACTCTGCTGTGATTTGTCAAGCATCAATGTTTGTCAATCCCGGAAGTATCCACCTACAAGTGACTCATTATATAAACAAAGTGGATGTGATTACAGCAGGCTGGAGGAGGAGTGAAGACTATTATTACATCATAATGGTATCTTCTCACGTTGGCTGAGATTTCAGATGGGAGAGAAAGTATATATACTTACCTATAAAGTAATAACTTTAAAGCATCATCATGATGAGAGACTTATTGCATCTTGGAGAGGAATTTGAAACATGCGAGTCAGAAAAGTTGAGTTTTCACATTATTTGCCCTTTAAAACGAGTAGAAAGTTCTGGCCCAGTTTCAATTTTTTTTTTAATGATAAAACTTTCAGTTAACTGACGAAACATCTCAAAACATTCTTAATATTGAAGACAGAACAATGTTTTATTAATCACTTGCATGGAGACGTTCTGCCGTCTGCGGCCACGGGGTATCGAACCAACAACCTCTCTGGATCTTTATATAATGCATGATTTTGTGTTTTTAATGCCTTGTTGCTTCAAGTCTGTCTTGGAACATGTGAGCCAGCGTTATACGTCAAAACAAGAGGAATGTTTTACCCTGTTGTGCAATGGGAAGTGCCTGCCGGGAGGTTTTGCACACTAACAAAAAATTGAATGGAAATCCTCACTGCGGGATATTATTGTGCAAATGAGGCTTTGCTGTTGTTTATGGAGCCTCTGGTGAATCATTTTGTTGTGCCTAAAATACTTAAACGCTACATCTGAAATGTCCCGTTGCGTTTTCTTTGATCCTTCTGTGTGTCAGTGTAATGTTTCGTGCTGTGTTGGAATGTTGTAGTCACATGTTTATGTGTCCAATATTTACGATTAAAGAAGATTTTTCCAAGAAGTGTCAGTCGTTTGAAGGACGGCTATGAATGTGATATTCTCACTGCTTCGATTGAATAGCTGTCATCAGAGCAGAATCTAGAGGGACGATCAGGTGTCATCGCGTCAAGTGAATAAGATACCATGATTGACTTTATTCAGTTTAGAGTTTGAGGAAGCTCAGACTCACTTCAGCACATGTTGCAGAGCAGATCTCCTTGGAGTAAAGCATCTTGAATCCCCAAAACAAGCCGATCGATCTTCAGATGTTTGGCAGCGTTGCCTGTGAGGAAGGAAAGCAACAAAAGCGCTAATCCCTAATTAGCCCCGGTAATCTTCCTGATCACATAAGTACAGATTTAGAAACGTTTGTCCACGCAATCTTTCCTCCAACTGTTGGATTTACAAATAAAGCTCATCAACTGATCTTGACTTTAGTGTGTGTGAGAAACTGTTACACCAGTTCAAGGACCCATATTCCGGGCACACCTCAGAAAATTTACTCTCCATCTTTTCTTTCCCATTCTCTCCTGCCACAGACAGCACAATCCAAAACCACTGCAATCACAGGCTTGAATTATAATCCCCAAAGTGCAACTTGATATAAATCAAAGTTCCGCCCAATATGTTTGTTGTTCATCTTCTCAGCAGATTACTGCGGATTACATACTGCCATTTCCTAGAAGGAGAATGAGGGATTAGATGGCGACTAGTAATCCCAAATGCAGCATTATTATGATCAGATTTGATGACTATGGAAAATGATTATGGGTGGGCTGGAGGTTTTTTTCTGGATGTCAGAGGTTAAAGCCTTGTTCGAGGAGTGTATACACAGCATCCATCCCAGATAAACCCACCGCTACAATTTAATCCGGAAAAAAAGACTTCCGCTTCAATCTATCGTTATCATCATCACTTAAATTGTTCTATTTTTACTCATATTGATGGATACTGAGCTGAGTGTGTTGAGTTTTATCAGCTAAAAAAACAGTTGTGTTTTCTCCGTTTTAACTTTGTTCTTACCTTTTTTTTTCCTCAATCAAAAAGCATGAATTAACAATAACTGGATATGATAGTGAAACACAAATATCACATATAAAAAAAACTTCTACACATGACTTTTGTTTTGATTTTGTCTTTCATGTCCTCTCGCATTTTGTTTATTTGGCATTTCAAAACAAACTTTTCATACTTATACTGTCATTCATATCAACCCTGATCACACTCTCTTCTTCACCTTCTTTGGAGGTCTTTAAACCACCAGGACGCATCTTCAGCTGCAAAGCATTAATAACTGTGAGTGCATTTGTGTGTTATATTATCTTTTCTTAGAATCTTGAGGGTTTATTAAAACAAATAGAAGGGAACGAAAAGTACACCTGTCTTTGTTTAGGCGTGAACATCCTGAGAGTTCACTGATAAAAGAGAAATGTTCCAGTTTTCTTTTACTTTTATTCTGTGATGCTTTTTAAATCCAGACCTTCAGAGAAAAAAAGAGAACATTCTCAGCACTTCCTCTTCTCCTCTCGAGTGGGAGGTCCACCCACTCAGCCTTGAGATACCACAATCATCCTCTCTCTCGCACGCACACAGGCCAAATTTCACACAGAGCCTCCATCTGGTCAGGAAAGCGCTCTCCTCATTTTTGTCCCCTACTTTGCATTTCATACTCCTGCCTCCCACCCTGGCTCCCCTGGCACGTTTGTGGAGTGGAGTAGGTAGTGTTGCGTAACTACACAGCGTCTTTGCGACCAGACATAGAATTCCTGCCAGGAAACAGACACAACATGAAAAAACCCTGAGAGATGGATTCTTATGTTGTTGTCGTCCTCATTTTAACCCATTTTAATGTTTCAGGGAATATCAAATAAAATGTCATTACCGTGTTCCGCAAGAGTGACCCAAGCTTGACACTCAATCACTCCTGAATTATGGAGCCATTATAACTTGCATGCTTCACACACCTGTAGCCACAAATTATCCATTCGATATGACATATACATTTGAAAGTTGATTTTCCTGCTCAAAACCCTCATCGGATCCCTCAAGATCCAGAAAGATTCACTTGTTTGTAGCTTTAGTCATTCATTTCCCATCGAGATCAGGTGATTTATTTTACCCTCAAGATGGACTTGCGCTGTACTTTGACTATGTTACCGCTTCCCGGCCTGGTATTTATTTGCCTTTTCAATTTTAGGAATAAAAAATAAAAAAATGTTATAAAATATCGAATAACTCTGGCAGACGCATTCTAGGGAACATATGTAAATAAACCTTCTATGACAACCTTTACATCAGTTTAAACTATATTCAAATATATACTTTTTTGTTTCAAACGTATATTTCTTGAAGAAGAAAAAAGCATTTTTCTGTCGCAGAAATCTCCTCAAATGTAGAAATTTGAAAAGAGATGAGGGATTAAGATCTTTTAAAAAAAAATGTTTATCATAAAATGTTTATTTTTATTGTCTTCATACTTTGACATATTTTCCAGCAAACAACATTAACATTCTGATGGGATTATAAGAAACTAGTCAAACATGTTTTAATTTTCAGAGGATAAATACTTTCAGAGGTTTTTCTCTTCATCTGCAATAAAAAAAGTAAAAATATGACCAGAATAAATCTTGAAATAAACTTCTTGAATTAAACTACAATTGAAAGTTGAGCTTTTCACTACTTTTCTCATCGTCATGAAATAAGAGTCTTGTCACTCACTGTGGTGGTAACTCATCTGACGGGTTGAAGGAGATTGACAGCTTCTCTGCAACTATTCAGCAGCACAAAAGCAAATACATCGCTTTGAAAAGCAATAATTTAGACGCTTCGGTGAGTGCTTTGATGCGTTTTAGAATAATGTGGCATTATCAGATAATTGTTACATAATTACACATGACTCACGGCAGAACAGGTGATGTCAAAACAGGTTATTTCATAAAGGTGTGTAGAAGTCTGTACACTCTTGAGCGAGAAGAAAAGTCTGCATATTTCAAAGTCCAACGAGGATTTCAAAATGCGAACATTGCTAACAGGATATCCCAGCAGCCATGAGAACGACATTTATTTCCTAGATGTGTGTAAACAAAGCCTTTATACAGTCGCTGTTGAAATGTTTGTTGATGCTGCAGGAATCATCTCATATTTTCATGACCTGTCTTGTAGCTCTGGCCGTCTTTTCCTGGCATTTCATGCTCTTCATGCTTGATACACTTTGTGTGTGTGTATGTGTGTATGTGTGTTTATGTGTGTCATCAAATCAGGATGATAGACTTGCTTTTCTTCTTTAAAATGGCAGAAATAGTTTTCAATTTGTCTCCTTCTGTTCACATGAATCACGCCATGCTTTCTCAGAGAAAACTGGTCATGTGACCAGGTGCATCATGTTCTGTGATTAAATTGGGATGGTGATGGACGACCAGCCACCATCACTGGCGTTAATTACACATCTGAGTCACCCCCCTTTGCTAGAATGATGACGGTGATTATAGAAGAATGTTGTCACCCTTTTAAAACCTTAGCAACAATACTATAGTTATAGCATATACAGCTGTCCCTTGTTTCCTGTGGGGGGTTGTAAACAAAGTAAGTAAGTAAGTAAGTAATTCATATTTATAGAGCGCTTTTCCAGACCAGGGTCACAAAGTGCTTAAACAATCAAAACAAAACTCAATAAAATATATACTTAAAAGGTCAAGATAATACTGAGAACAACACAGGAGTTCCAGAAAATCAAGGAAAAGCCTGCATAAATAAAAATTTCTCATGATGTTTCTTGAAGGAGTCAGTAGATCCATCAAACCCAGAGAGAGAGGAAGAACGTTCCAAAGCTTAGGAGCAACAGCCTGGAAGGATTTCTCTCCTCTGGTCCTGAACCGTGTGCGTGGAACCATCAGCAGATTCTGATCCACAGACCTCAGAGCCCGAGCTGGGGTGTAAGGCTGGATCAGATCAGTGATGTAAGGAGGAGCCTGACCATGAATAGATCTGAAAGTACGAATCAGAATTTTAAAGTTGATCCTGAAAGAAACTGGAAGCCAGTGAAGAGTTTTAAGGATCAGAGAAATGTGAGTTCTTCTACTAGAGCGAGTCAGAATTCTTGCTGCAGAGTTCTGAATCAACTGCAGTCGAGACAGCTCCTTCTTGTTAAAACATGAAAACAAATTGTTGCCATAGTCCAGGCGAGAAGAGACAAACGCATGGATTACAAGCTCCAGATCATGTTCCGACAACATTTTCCTAAGTTTAAAGATTTTTCTCAGCTGAAGGAAACAGTTTCTGGTCAGTTTTCTGCAGTGTTGAACAATAGACATGTCTTTGTCAAGGTTTCTCTGGCTCAGTTTGACCCAAGTACTGACTCAACCCTGGAACCTTATCACCAGGAGTTTTAGTTTTTTCCACATTTAGCTGCAAAGTGTTTTTACTCAGCCATTGTTTGATTTCTAGCAAACAATTGACTAAGCTGTTCAGCCTCTAGAGCTCAGTTGGATCAAATGAGCAGTAGAGCTGGATGTCATCAGCAAAAATGTGATAAGAAACATCAGAAAATCTCTGAATGATTTTACACAGGGGAATCAAGTACAGCAAAAACAATAAATGGCCCAGAACAGAACCTTGAGGGACTCCAAACAACAGATATGCCGATTCAGACCTCATTTGATTGGCAGATACACTAACACTGCGCCCAGAAAGGTATGACGAGAACCACTGTAACACAGACCCAGACAGTCCCACTTCATCCCTCAGTCTTCTCAGCAGGATCTGGTGATCAACTGTGTCAAAGGTTGAGGACAGATCCAAGAGAACCAGAACAGAGTATTGACCCGAGTCAGCCGACATCATGATGTCACTGGACACTTTCAGTAAAGCTGTCTCCGTAGAGTGATGTTTGCAGAAGCCAGACTGAAACTTTGCATGGATGTCGCTCTGATCCAGGAACAAAGACAGCTGCTCAGACACCACCTTCTCCAAGATCTTAGACAAGAAAGGGAGCTTAGAAATAGACCGAAAATTAATGAGGTCAGTCGGATCTAAGCCTGGCTTTTTGAGCCATTATGTATATATATATATAGTAGTAGCCACTATATATAGTAGTGACCATGTGGTGCCTTCCCTCTCAACAACCCTTTCAGTAAAGAGTGACCTGAATAGCTACAATAATGCTTTGCCGCCCAGCGAACCAATCACTTTTGACATAGCAACATAGATGTAGAATTCAACTACAGAATTGTAGAGAATAATGAGGCGGCACCAAATAGAGCAGTGTATAGAGAGGCATCATGGGAGTTCAGTGTTTTACTGGCTCCGTAAGTTAGGTGGGTACGATAATTAGTTGAGCTTGTGATTGTGAAATGTATTTTTAAATAAGAACAGTGGTTTGAAACAAAGTGATAAATGACAAGGAGATTTAATGTCACTAACTGCAGCTTATTTGAACATGCAGTAGCTTGTTAGGAAAAAAGGAAATCTGTGGAAAGTGAAACTGAATATGTCAAGGGACCACAGATGGCAGATACGATGAACAGATCATTTGACCACATCAGGGTGAAGGTGAGTTCATAGTTGTAGCACTGAACGAAGGAAAGATCAAATGAAGACGAGGCTGCGTTTGTATTGAGACTGTCTGATTATGTCACTCACCTGTCTTTTTTATTCTCACACGTGGACTCATATTACAACCACCAACCTTCACCTTGTTGTGTAGAGAGAAATGTTTGGAAAAAAATCATCTCTGTTTATTGCTGAGATGCTACTTCCTGTATGTTTGCCCACTACTCAAGCAAGACAATCCACCTCGTGGCTGCACACTTGGTATTCCACTCGTGTCCCCCTCTTCTGCTCTCCAACATCCACACTCCTTCCTCTCCCCGCTTTTTTCGGCTCAGCCATCCATCTTCTTTTCTGCTATGTTTTGGGGTGTTCTTTGTCTTTATTTGGAGCTGCCTCTCTCACCTGTGTTGCAGGTTTTTTCCTCACACAGCTTACAGGTCTTACATTCACCTCCCCTCCTCCCCCTTTTACTCTCTCTCTTCTCCCCCCGCTGAAATATTCATGCTCATCCACACTGCAGCTGCAGCCACTAGAGCCAACGCTCTCGAAGACTCCAGGCATAAAAGAAGGGTGAGGGTGGAGGGCGAGGACGAGATGTGAAGAAATGGAAGAGAAGAAGAGGAAGATAAGGTGCACCAACGAAAGAGCAGCAGATCACATCAAAACTCACTAGCGACGAGTCACACTTGTGGCCTCTTAGCGATACAAACGTGACCTAAAGTGACCCTAAATTCGACACATAAGTGACATTGTTTCTGTTGGATGAAAATGACTTTGGACAGTCGTCACTGAAGGATTGATGTGTTGCAGATGAATCCATGATCATGATTAATGTGAACAAATATTTCAACACAGTGTTTCCGTCTCCACAGCAACTCATCATCCGAGGCCCCTATATTTCCAATAAAGTTTTAAAATTGCTACAAAGTTGAACCAGTGCTGGTGCAGCAACTACATTGACCATCAGCCAATCAGATCGACTCTGTTGCATCAAGCCTTACCTAGCAGAATTAAAACGTTCAGTCGCTTTTAAAAAAAAAAAAATCTTCAAATTTACAGAACGGACACAAACACATTAAAACACACAGACACACAATTCACAGTGCTACAAGCTTAAAATCTCTACACAGGAATGTTCACAGCAACACAAACACACACTTTCAATCTCACATGCACACACAGACACACACATGCATGAATTCACTAAAACACACAAACACAAACAAACACAAACAAAACCTGGCACACACGTACACAAATGAACACACATACACACACAGGCACACACACACAGGCACACAAATACATAGGCACACCAACGCCTAAACACACAAATATATACATATATACATACATATATATTTGCTCACAGGCACACACACATGCATGTATAAAACACACATAAAGAAATAACAAACAAATAACGAACACACAAACAAAAACATACATACATACATACATATACAGTATATGAACAAACACACACGCAGATACATACAAACACACACACACATTTTAATGGTCATTTTCTCTCTAAATCAACGTGTTCACACTTTAAAATGTAAAGATGTGAGTTTGCAACAGAGTCGTCCACTTGTTGGCTGGAGGAACGGTGTGCATGCTCCAATTAGGTTCCGAATTCTGGGTTGTTTCCAAGCAACCTACATTAGGAGGCTGCGAGTGAAATGCAGCTTCAAAGCTCTTCAAACGTTCTGTTTGACTGTGTTTAAGGACAAAGAGCACGGACGACGACGGATCAGACCCAGATGAGTCGAACATAACACAATCTGCCGTTTCCACTGGGACCTGCTGCTACACACATTATACGATCTTCCTCCGAGCAGTTGGATAATTAGCAGAGCCGTGTGACTCGGCCAACTCACCAAACAGAAATGTGAGTTTAGCAAGTAGATTTATTGTTAGTGTGGTCATAAATAAGACCATCAAGCTGATACGGGGAAGGTGAACCACCAGGAACTTGTACAATCGAACGGATTTCTCATCTCAAAACTTGTAGATCAAAGAAGTCTTCATAATCATTTTCTGCCACGTAGACGTTGATTTTCAGGTTTTGATTAGTTGTCTTAATCTTAACATAATTAACACAGAACTATTTGATTGTCATGTAATTTATTTAAACACTTTAATTGACAGTTAATATCCACCCGCCTTTGTTTTTTAATGACTACTTATTCAAATTGTTTGGGCTGGACTCACAGATTCATTCTATTCAAATGTGTCATGAGACAAATAATGTATAATGGAACAAGCTATTCCTCATACGTGGACTTTCTCAAGAACATGGAGCAGCTGGACGCTCTTGATTCAAGGAAACTTCTGCGTTTTCTTCATGGAAATAAAACTGAACTCTCTCGTTTGGAAAACACTGACCTGTTACTCAGTAAACTGCGAGATTGTAAGCTCATCCCGGAGGATAAATATGAAGTAAGTTTTCTATTTTCAAGAATCAGAAAAACAGAATATGTGACATTTGAATAAAACAACTTTCTTTTGTATTTAATAACAATGTATAGTTTTTAATGTATCTGTCATTTTGATGTGCTCATAATTGTCTTTGATAGTCGCCTTAGTTAGTGGCAGTTCTTTCATGTGTCTGTTTTTCCTTGACGTGTTTGACTTTAAGTAGAAAAAAAGTATTGCAAACATGTTATTTTTCATTGAATATTTGGAGATAAATAAAGGATATTGATACAATTCAGAGAATTACATCTTGAAAAAGGAGAATTGAATCCAATTCAAATGTTTTGGTAAAAGACAAAGACACACAGATTGAAAGAACGTAAAGAATAAAAAAAAGAAATGTAAAAAACAATTAACTTTAAAGAGCTTTGTTTGAAATATCAATGGGGGATTGAAGTACTACATTTAATTGTAAATTAATGTCAGAGATATTTATGAATGATAATAGCTTCAATCATCAATAAATATATTAAACAAAATTGACTTTTTTTTTCTTTAATATGATCTTCTATTTTCCTTCCTACCCTAACATAAGACTAAGTATGTATGTCAGTAGTATAAGGAATTAAGATAAACATAAAATATGTTTTTCTCTTTTTAAACCTTTGTTTGATGTTGGCAGGAAGTGAGGCAAATACGCAAAGAAGCACACAAGAAGAAGGTCGTTTATAACCTTCTGGAATGGTTTGAAAATGAGAAACATCAGCACATTGAGCTGTTCTGGAAATGTGTCTTTCACGAGACCCTCATGGAGGAGTGTCCCACCCTGAAGAGGCTTCACAACAAGCTCATGAGCGGTACTGCTCCAGATTTGTGTTTGTAACTCCTATCTCTCCAAATATACTGCAGCACACACACACACTCAGACATAATAGAACACATATGCACACACACAAACACACACACACACAGAAGAACAAACATGCAATAGAACACACACACAAAAAGATGAGCACACAGGCAATAGCACACACAATATAACGTATAAACACAGACACTCAAACAGAAATTCAATAGAGCAAACAAACACAATAGATCACACACACATGCACACAGAGAAAGACTCATACAGACACGCAATAAACAAACACACACACAATAGAAAACATAGGAACGCATGCTAAATCTGAAAGTCAATTGTGTAAGAATCAATTTTATAGAAAAATAAGATAACAAAATAGTGTGTGTCAACACAAATAGGAAGGTTGTTTCTTTATCTGAAATACTTGAAATACATCCTTTTTTCCAGCTATTTTCAACACCAGTTCTTCTTCTGTCGCAGATGAATCCAACTCCTGCTCCTCCAGAAATGGGTTTACCCCACCATCATCACCATCTGGTAATCTGCTGCAGCCACCACCTTTAAGGTCAGCGCCAACCTAAACTCCAACACACTGTGCTCTACTCTAGTTACTTTTAATTCATTACGGGGTTTTATTTTTTCCAATTCTGGCCTAGAGAGATGTGGTAAGCGAGACTTTAAAGAAGAGGTATGAATATGGCTTTGTGAGTTTAGTCGGAAAAAATTATTTTCTGGCTTAACCAGAGGACATGTACAGCGACTGCCTTGTTGTGTGGACTCTGGGTTGGGTCACACAGACACAGGTCAGTACAACCGATCGACGGCTGCTGTGTTTGGACAGCAGATGACTAGAATAAACAGACGTGTGCCGCAGCAGAGCGACGGACTGCTGTCGTTTCATTAGCTGTGCAGGCTGGTGAGAAGAATGCTCTGCAGAAAGACATGTAAGTAATTCCTTCAGCCTGCTGGTCCACTGGAGACGAGGGAGCAGTGAGGCGATCAATAATGTATTGATTTTTACATCAATGAACTTTTTTGTGTTCTTGCGTATGTGATGTCAACGATTATCTGACAGCTGTGTGAAGTCATTAGAGAGTGTCTCTCTCGCACACCTATTGTGTGTGTGAGCAGATATCAATTCTACGGAGTCGTGAAAATGATGAAGGTTGTGTTAATGTACGCTATTGAATTTGAAGGAGTTGAATGTCTTCTTGACTTAATGATTTCATTTTTAATGTATTCATTGTAGGAGTCATCAATATATATTGTATTTTAATAATCATATGAAAGAATAGGAAAAGAACATTTTCTAAGTGTTATAATATCAAAACACAATAAAAGACAAATATAGGCTATTACAAAAAGTACTTGAATTTGTATGTATTTCTAGCATATAATTATTTTTAACAGAAGCCAATATTGTTTTATATAAATATGAATAATAACATCTATATAATGAATATTTACTAAACATAAATGTCGATTTATTTAACTGTTACTTTATTTTTCCTTTTTTATTGTTATTTAAATCATAACACATAAGATACTTAATAATTTTACTATACAGAACCACAACACGGAATGAGATGTTGGATTCGATTGATTTTATTAATCCCTCTGAAGATCTCCTTCGGGAAATTATATTCCTGTACAAAGCAGACAATAGAAGGTAAATCAAGTTTGATAAGGGATCAATAAAGTTGATTTATCTATCTTTCTACTCTCTGCAACTAGAATATAGATATAGTAGTATATAAAAAAAGGGAACATTTATTTAAACAAATGTTCATATAAATAGAGAATGAACGAGTATATATATGTTTTTAAAAAAAGTGCATCAAATTTAAAACTGCAGTATCTGATGCTCTGCTGTCATGTTTTGCTCCAGCGCGATGAGAAACACCCCCGGACCCTCAACTCGCACCATATATCTCAGCCTCGCCATTGTGACCCTCCTTCTACACCTGCTGTTGGCCCTTTTCTATCTCTCAGTCCTCCAGACGTCCTGTGTGGTCGCTCCAGCGTCGCCCTCCTCCAGGGACTGCTCTTCTTCAGACAGTCTTCAGCAGTTGTCACATCACCATGTGTCGGGACACCCACTGTTAGCCGTCAAAAAGAGAGACTGGGCTGAGGACGCCGTCGAGGAGCCGGTCGGTGTTGAGAAAGTCAGAGAAACAGTTGAAGGTCATTCTAAGCTAGAGGAACTTTTCAAGCACCCGCTTTACAACCTGCCACTGCCTGAGCTGCAGGAAGACGACCTGCTGCTGACGCTGTCAAAGGGCGACACAAGTGAGGAGGACAGCGAGCGGTGAGCAACATCAAACTATTGTTGATTCCGTATTCAGATTGTTATTCAAATTAAATATACGTTAAAGATTTCTTTCTAAAGCTGGGAGAGTCTGTAAAAGGACAATCGTAGTTGTACGTTGTTCAGACATTAAAATGGAGCAGGATGAGCTGCTTCCACGTGCCACACCGTGATGCACTCCCACATGGATGAGGAGTTATTGCCAAATCTTCAGCAGCATCTCTAGCACCAACACTTTAGGATCTCATATCGTACCTCTGGGCAATTGATGCAGCGTTCAGAGCTGCCGAGAGACAAATCTTACTTTTATGACTGCACGAGTATGAGTATCTTCCACGAGCCTTGTTGTACGTGTGTGCTTCACTGCTGATGAAACCTAGACTGTATTTAAAGGACCTGAACACTAGTGATGTCCATCAATATGAACAATTATCAAGTTAATAATTAACCGTTTAATTATCTTAAATATAACAATTTATTCCAGTGTGGTTTGGGGGTGTTATATCACCGACTTTTGACAGTGGTCAGCAGTATCTTCAGTAGAGTGCCACGTCACCAAAAGTACATATTCGAGGTTCTGCATCATCAGCTAAAATCAAACCCAACCTCATAGCTGGAAAACTGGCATGTTGTCATTCATATAGGGTTCATGTCATCCAAAGAATGTGAAAGGATTTCAGCTGACTTTAGTTTGTGTTTCACACCCCAAGGTACAGTGACAGCGTGGAGGAAGGGGTTTACATGCTGGACTGGACCTCAGATCTCAAAACTCACCCGCCCTGGCTGCGCTTCCACCTGAGCATCAACCGTTGGCAGCTGTACGACAGGAATGACCCCAACATTGCGGAGCTGTCTCACAATTTGGCCACAAAGAGAATCATAGGAGCTGGTGAGGAGAGATTGAAAATAATTTGAAACAATCACAATCTGCAATGGCTGCTTTTAGTTACATGATTGGAATTCAAATCAAAACCTCAAAGTCATTATTTAAAGGAACAATTACAATCAGCACCGTACATATTCATTCAAATGTTCAAGATTCAAGAGCAGCTTTATTTACCAGTACATATTGATATACATGCATGGAATTTTTTGTGGTTGTGGACGTGTCCAGAATTGGTGTCAAAATGTAAAAGAGGTAGATCAAATAAACAATATATACACAATATATACAAAATTATAATTAAAAAAATAGTGTGGAGAAAGAATAAAAAATAAACACAGTGCAATTTCATTTAATGGTGATATCCAAGAATATTTTCATTTAAAGTGATGCTCTCCTGTTTCCAGTCGAGATGAAGGGCGGCACACAGCTGAAACTTATTCTTTCGTTTCCCAACCACGGTGAAGCGCTTCTCAAACCCATCAAGTAAGAAAGCAGAATGACCAGGTTTGTGTTTCCACCATGTTAAAGTGGTTTTGAATGTGTAGGCAAACCAGAGACGCGGAGACAAACACCAACCTTTTCTACTTTTCTGACTTCGATCGGCACAACGCAGAGGTCTCTGCCTTCCACCTGGACAGGTACATTTATCTAGGGTGTGCTGAAACCAACTTAATAAGCTCATCTGATGACATGTTTCCTGTGTTAAGTCATGTCTTATTTCATCCGTCAGGGCGCTGGGCTTCAACAGGATCCCCCCTGTAGTAGGTCGAGTCATCAACGTCACCACAGATGTCAGAGAAATCACCAGAGACCGCAAACTTGCTAAAACATTCTTCATCTCTCCTGGTTTGTCTTCATTAGCTCCATTTATGACCTTCAACTGGTCCGACCAAAGCTGCTCTCTGCCTCCATCTAGCGGGAAACGTTTGCTTCCACGGCAATTGCGATTATTACTGCACCCCAGAGCACCCGACCTGCGGTCAGCCTCACGCGCTGGAGGTTTCTCTGGCCGTCATGTTGCCTGACACTTCGATTGCGCCGCGAAGATCCTGGAGGTCACCATGGAGACGATCATACAGCCGCTCAAAGTTAGCAAAGTAAGGGCTTTTCTTTTCTTTTTTTTTCCTCTGAAAATGTTGATCTTTGGCGTCCTCTACAGGCATAATACTACATGACAGTTTATGTATGTATAGACACGTAGACATACATTTCTGCTTAAAAAATATTTAATATAGTTTTGAGTGACTGCCACCCCCTCTGGTCTCGCAGAAAAATGGTTTTGGTAATTTGTGATATCAATGGGTGCCAGCATATTGACTTCCACAGTAAGAAAAAAGTGTAAATAAAGAAAAATAAGTGTGAATCTGACATATATTTCACTTAGTATGAGTTGAGGATGAACAAAAAGTGTAAAGATGATCAGAGAGATTTGCAGCTGAAATGAACTCTATATAGTTTTGAATTTGAGAGACTCTGAAGTAGAAACGTATTTAAAATGAGTTTGTTTTATCATCATAAATGATTGTTGTGGAATACTTGCACACACTTGGTTGTAATGATGATATGTAAAGTCATATATTCTTCTCATCAGCGTTAAGTAACATGAACAAAAAGGTTTAACTGAACTTCAAGGATAGTTTTTATAGAGTTCAAAAGCGGAGATTATAGCGGAAATTAAATATCTGGACAACAACATGAAACAGCTGATGAGATATAAAGGGAAGATATAGAAGCAAATGTTGGACTTACATAGTTTCTGACGACTAATATCATGACGTTAAAGCAATGGAGATCATCTCAAGTACACACAATCTTGAAGCGAAAGAAATTCTTAAATTCTTTCATGCATCTAAAGTCCCTAAAGTTTCGTCCAACGTTCATATCCTTGTGTAATCCAGTGAAAGATTAAATAACCAGCTCTTGCTATTGCTTCCTCTTTTGAGGATTTTAATGAGCTTCATTAAAACATCATAAGCTGTATTTACCACTTCACCCGCACTTTAAGCTTGAAAGACAAGCTTAAAGTGCAGTACATTATTTCTGTTTTTCCTGTGATTGTTTTGATTTCAGAAGAAATAAATAATGAAATATAAATGTGGTTCTCTGCTCTAAGGTGGGAGAACAACCCTGATTACTGTGACACCGTGAAAGAGACTCCTCCTTACAACAGTGGTACCAGACTATTAGATGTGATGGACATGGTGATACTGGACTTCCTCATGAGTAAGATACACACTTTTTAGGTGTTAAAGATCTAATATTCTTCATTAATAAAGACAAAAGTTGTATTTATGGTCAAGTAACCAATGAACAGAGAGACACTTGGGAACCACTGCTCAAAGGCAGGGATGAATAAATATTGTTGGAGGTTTACAACTTTTTTTCTTCTAACATACCACGTTTTCTTGGATGTTATAACATTGTTATAACATTGACTGTTCGCAAATTTTACTATGGCTGATATAAATTTTATTGCAAGTGCTAAACTAGGTGTCTAATCATATGTACAGTGGCTTGCAAAAGTATTTTTCTTTCACTTTCACATTAAATTCTAATAAAATATATTTATGTTTGTGGCGTGTAATGTGACAAAATGTGGAAAACTTCAAGGGGTATGAATACTTTTGCAAGCCACTGTATATATACATATATATATATAAATATATATGTATATATATATATATATACATATATATATAAATATATATGTGTATATATATATATACATATATATATATATATATATATATATATATATATATATATAAAATAAATTCAGAGTAATTATCCAATTACACTTAACGTGGAAATATAAGTGAAAATAAGAGTCAGAAAAATCTCTTGCCATCTTTTCGTTTTAATTCCCTTTCCAAGGCAACATGGATCGACATCACTATGAAACATTTGAGACATTTGGAAACAACACTTTTCTGCTGCATCTCGATAACGGGCGAGGGTAAGTGCAATGAACTTATGTTGACTTAATTTGAAGAAGGAAAAAAATAACGGAGAACTTTCGTCTTCTTTCACTTTGTGGAAAAACAATGTTTGTGTGTATAAGTAATAAATGACTGCGCTGTGCTCTAAGACACCTCGTGAATACAGAAGAATCATGTTTAATTTACGAATGAGACAATTCCGAATTTAAGGGGGTTTTCTACAAGTCTAGATGCTAAATGTACATATTTTTTCATTCTTCATTGTTTGGAATGTTTTCCATCAATAAAATATCTATTTCCAGTACTTCTAGTTCTATCTACAGTCCTATAAATAATTTTGTAAAAAGAATGTTGTCAATATTTCCATAGATTCGGGCGCCACTCTCAAGATGAGCCTTCCATCCTGGTTCCGTTACAGCAGTGTTGCAGGTGAGCACAAATGAAGCTCTCTGAAAGGTTGCACATGGTCACCCGTGAATGTTTACTTCGCAGGATCCGTCAATCCACCCTGCTCCGCTTGAAACTTTTGTCGCTTCCAGATTTTCGTTTGAGCGATGTCATGAGGGAGTCGTTGTCTCAGGATCCTCTGGCAGACATCGCTCCACTTCTCACTGAGCCACACCTTTCTGCACTCGACCGTCGACTAGCAACCGTTTTGCAGGCAGTGAATACCTGCCAGGAACATCATAAAAACGTCATTTTTGATGATTTATAAGGTTATGACAACAGCAAAATGAATGAAAACTAATCATAGGTTCCAATTTAATAAACATATTTAAAACCTTTTATACAATAACATATATGGTTATGTATATATATTTTATAGATATTCTTTTTTTAAATATCAGAAATGTTTTGTTTTACAAGCAAGTTGCCAGTGAATGATTCCTCAGAAAGTAATCAGACCCCTTCGATTTTTCACTCTTTGTTTCATTGCAGCCATTCGCTAAAATAATTTATTTTTTTCCTCATTAATGTTTACTCAGCACCACACCTTGACAAAAAAAAATGTTTAAAAAAGGAAAACTGAAATATCACTGGTCATAAGTTTTCAGACCCTTTGCTCAGTAGTGAGTAGAAGCCGCTTTTTGAGCTCGTACAGTCATAAGTCTTCTTGGGAATGATGCAACAAGTTTTTCACTCCTGTATTTGTGGATCCTCTGCCATTCTTTCAGAACCTCTCCAGTTCTGTTAGGTTGATGGACAGACATTTGCAGGTCTCTCCAGAGATGCTCGATTGGGTTTAGGTCAGGGCTCTGGCTGGTCCATTCAAGAATGGTCAGAGTTGTTCCGAAGCCACTCATTTGTTATTTTAACTGTGTGCTTAAAATCATTGCCTTGATGGAAGGTGAACCTTCGGCCCAGTCTGAGGTGCTGAGCAGGCAGTGTCTCACTTCTCAATGTGCAATCCATCACAAACTGCATTGATACATGCAATTCACGCGCGATTGTCCTATCTCTGAAAGTCGGCAATATAATTTTATATAATAATTTCCCACAGTCTCATGTTCTTAACCATTAAAGTGTAATGTTTGTAAGGGTCTTATTTAGTTTCGCTGATCATAAATACAACCGCAGTGAAAAGGCAAAGCTTGAGGCACACACCGCTGAGTCTCTACAAACCACTTCACAGTCACACTCCATTGAGGCGGAGAGACTTTTAAAATGAAAGTAAATAAGTTGGACTATGACAACAAAGAAACAGAAGTTTGTGTGGCGAAGGACAGGTGCATGGACTTTATCCACAGATAAAGGTAAGACTAGAGACGGTTTTTAATTTCAATGATATAAAATAGAGCAAAGACTAAGAAAAATACAATAGAATATTTAAAAACGACATTTTGGCCTTAAATAAAATATTTGTTGTTTTTCTCACGCTTATATTGACCCATTTAATACTCAATATTTATCTTTTCATGATAATAGACGTTGGTCCTTTCTGTGTAAATTGGCTCGTGTGCTATGGCGACATATCTTGCCAGGGGGCAGTATTTACAGTATATACACGGAAGTAAGAATAATCCAGTCACTCATCTCTTTCAACGCCCTTCGCTAAAGCAACACATTGTAAGTACGTTTCATCTCGTCTCAGTTGTTTTCAGTGTTCGTGAACTTCCAAACAAGTGTAAACCTAAGTTGTTAGCGTCAGGTCATTTATAAACTGTTATGTGTGCGTGTACAAGGACGTGGGATTTATTATTGATTTCGGAAACAAAATGGAATATCACACTCATTTACAATAACAGCCCTAGTTTAAATTAATTTTGCTAATCATTTTTAAAATGTTCTTATTAGTCCTATTTTTTTCTTCTATTGATTGTTCAAAACAAATTTTGGCTTTTCAGCCAATTGAAAGGTCTCAGATAATGAAATATGGCAGGTTAAAAATATTGAATATAGAATTAAAAAATAAATTGATAATTACAACATAATATTTCAGCCAGAGTTATAGGTTTAGAGAAGGCCCACAGGGTGGAGACAGGCTCAGTGACAACAGGGGTTCCACACGAAAGAGGAGGGATTTTCTCTTTGATCAATTTAGTTTTGTCAGTGAAACCATGCATGTACTATATTCTCTACTCTGTCCACTATACCCTTTGGTCCAACTTCCACTTGTTGACTTCTTCATGGGTTACATAGGTCTGTAGCCACCTTTCACCTTCCATTCTACCACTTTCTTTACAGGAAGTGATTCCAAACCAACATTTGTTTTATTTAAACAGACCATTTCAGCTCCTCTCTCATCAATTAAATCCAACTTAGGGCGTCACTGTTCATGTTAATAATCTATCAACCTGAAATGTGTCATTAGGTGTGGTTTAATTACATCAAACAAAAGAACTGGAAGGACCTCTTATCAGGACGAGTGTTATTAAAATGAAAGTAAATAAGGTGGACTATGACAACAAAGTAACAGAAGTTTGTGTGGCGAAGGACAGGTGCATGGACTTTATCCACAGATAAAGGTAAGACTAGAGACGATTTTTAATTTCAATGATATAAAATAGAGCTAAGACTAAGAAAAATACAATAGAATATTTAAAAACTACATTTTGGCCTTAAATAAAATATTGGTTGTTTTTCTCACGCTTATATTGACCCATTTAATACTCAATATTTATCTTCTCATGATAATAGACGTTGGTCCTTTCTGCATAAATTGGCTCGGGTGCTCTGGCGACATGTCTTGCCAGGGGGCAGTATTTACAGTATATACACGGAAGTAAGATCAACATATGAGCGCTACTCAAACACGAGTGATCCAGTCACTCATCTCTTTCAACGCGCTTCGCTAAAGCAACACATTGTAAGTACTTTTCATCTCGTCTCAGTTGTTTTCAGTGTTCGTGAACTTCCAAACAAGTGTAAACCTAAGTTGTTAAACTGTTATGTGTGCGTGTACAAGGACGTGGGATTTATTATTGATTTCGGAAACAAAATGGAATATCACACTAATTTACAATAACAGCCCTAGTTTAAATTAATTTTGCTAATCATTTTTAAAATGTTCTTATTAGTCCTTTTTTTTCTTCTATTTATTATTCAAAACAAATTCTGATTTTGCTTTTCAGCCAATTGAAAGGTCTCAGATAATGAAATATGGCAGGTTAAAGATTTTGAATATAGAATTTAAAAATAAATTGATAATTACAACATAATATTTCAGCCAGAGTTATAGGTTTAGAGAAGGCCCACAGGGTGGAGACAGGCTCAGTGACAACAGGGGTTCCACACAAAAGAGGAGGGATTTTCTCTTTGATCAATTTAGTTTTTTCAGTGAAACCATGCATGTACTATATTCTCTACTCAGTCCACTATACCCTTTGGTCCAACTTCCACTTGTTGACTTCTTGATGAGTTACATAGGTCTGTAGCCACCTTTCACCTTCCATTCTACCACTTTCTTTACAGGAAGTGATTCCAAACCAACACTTGTTTTATTTAAACAGACCATTTCAGCTCCTCTCATCAATTAAATCAAACTTAGGGCGTCACTGTTCATGTTAATAATCTATCAACCTGAAATGAGTCATTAGGTGTGGTTTAATTACATCAAACAAAAGAACTGGAAGGACAAGTGTTATTAAGCCTTGTTTCGTCACAACAAACACATTTGTATTCGGGCCACATGGGTCATATTGACCCAGAGATAACACAAGGGTTAAGTAAAACGTTACAGTAACTAAGTTCCTTTTTTGCAATTACGAGTGCTGTAACTAATTACTTGCCAAAAAAGTCTTCAGGTCATGTTGATTCAAAAAACTCTGGCAGATCCAGTCATCGTCCTTAATAATGCTTCAACTTCACAAACTACGTTGGTTGTTGGTAGAGACAAAAACAGGAAGTGCCAGTTTAATGCAAAGTAAGTAGTACTGAGCCCAACCCAGTGTTGCGATTCAGGAAGAACTCATTTGTTACTCATCATCATAAAAATGTATCTGCCAATGATCATCAGGAACATGTTGAACTACAGATTAAATTTATTGTTTTTAAAATAAGAGATTCTTTTAATGTCACCTGCACAAAAAGGACAATAATTTTGAAAACAAACAAGAACCAGGAGAGTCCTGTCATAAGCTCCTGTGTTAATCCTGTTTCCTAAATTTGAGCCAGGGGTTGTATTGCATTCATCATTTAATCATTCCAGATTAACTATAAAGCACATGAAATAAGGACACTAGTGTTACCAACCACGATCCTCATTAGACATACATGCGTGTCTTGCGTGTGCATGTTCTGTGTTGTGTTGGCGAGGAGGCGAGCAGTAAAGCCGCATATGCATATTCGCCCGGAAAAATCCTATTAGCAATAAAAACCATTCAAGCCAGAAAAGTTGTTTTTCCTCTAAAGACTCTCCGTGACAATCTTCAACTTAACTATAAGGACATCAAGTTACCACCGCCGAACGAGCCAGTTAAGTTGACAACTTAGTTTTGGAAACCAGCGGGTTTTAATTAATATTTTTTACAAAAGTCTATACTTAATTGTTTTTATATTTTGTGATATGTTACTCTATATCCTCTAGCTCTATGGCAAGTCATTGATTGTGGATGAATATTGATTTATAGCATCATAAACCGGTCATCTTTGGCATTAACATAAGAGTCATACCTGAAATATTTTGTTTTATTTGTCAATTTATTTTAAATTCTATATTCAAAATCTTTAAGCTCCCATATTTCGTTATCTGATACCTTTCAGTAGGCTCAAAATCAAAATCCGTTTTAAACAATCAATAGAAGAAGAAAAAATGAACTAATTTAGTGATTTAGTGAAAACCCTACCTTGACTAAAACTCTTAGTGGTAGACCCTCCCACTGAATATCTTAGATATATGCTCCATTTAGGATTAATAACACTCGTCCTCATAAGAGGTCCTTCCAGTTCTTTTGTTCGATGTAATTAAACCGTTATGTTTCAAATGTTTCTCTACTGCTCATTTGATCCAACTGAGCCCCAGAGGCTGAACAGCTTAGTCAATTGTTTGCTAGAAATCCAACAATGGCTGAGTGAAAACGTTATAATGTGGAAAAAACTGTAACTCTGGTTATTGCGCCTGATGATAAGGTTCCAGGGTTGAGTCAGTACTTGGGTGACTTAGGACAGTCTGTCAAACTGAGCCTGAGAAACCTGGGTGTTGTATTTGACAAAGACATGTCTATTGTTCAACTCTGCAGAAAACTGACTAGAAACTGTTTCCTTCAACTGAGAAAAATCTCTAAATTTAGGAAAATGATGTCACAACACAATCTGGAGCTTGTAATCCATGCGTTTGTTTCTGCTCGTTTAGAATATTGTAACAGTTTATTTTCGTGTCAAAACAAGAAGGAGCTGTCACGTCTGCAGTTGATACAAAACTCTGCAGCGAAAATTCTGACCCGCTCTAGTAGAAGAACTCACTTTTCCCCGATCCTTAAAACTCTTCACAGGATGCCAGTTTCTTTCAGAATCCATTTTAAAATTATGGTTCTTACTTTCAGATCTATTTATGGTCAGGCTCGTCCTTACATCATTGATCTGATCCAGCCTTACACCCCAGCTCGGGCTCTGAGGTCTGTGGATCAGAATCTACTGATGGTTCCTCGCACACGGTTCAGGGCCAGAGGAGAGAAATCCTTCCAGGCATTTCCCTGATTTTCTGGGACTCCTGTGTTTGTACTATGTGTCTTGGCCCTTTAAAGCATGTATTTTAGCTGTATATTGTTTTTGTTTGTTAAAGTGCGTTGTGAGCCTGGTCTAAAAAGGCACTTTACAAATAATGTTTACTTACTTACTTACTTACATGAGCTAAAAGTTAAACGATGTAACAGAAATGAAAATGTACCTTCACTCTGCAATAACACTGTGCTTTGTCTCAATTTCCAGTAAAGACACTTAACTGCCTTTGAGAGCAAAAGCAGTTTTACTTCATCCTGCACATGCATTCTTAAAAAAGGGGTGTTAGATACTGTATGTAAGTGGAAGATGTACACATGAGAGTAGGCAAGATGATATTAATTGTTTAATCTTACAGTGACTATGCACAGAAATCCCTCGATTCCTTCATTAAATGAGAATACATCAACACCGCGGAATCATGCCGGCCACGATGAGCCATCTGGATCATCTTCAAGAGCAGACTGTGAGTAAACTAACATGAGTAAATACTCATTGATTAATATGGGCTCTTGTTCCAAAAATGTGGATTATTACAACCATCACAATATATGCTTTTTTCCAAAGCTGCCATAATGGAAACGGGAGACAACCTGGATACTGGGATGTCGGCCATCTACAAGTATCAGTTCCCTGTGACCTGTGGTGACCATGAGGGGATCCTAGTCAGAGAAAGACTTAAAAATGGTCATTAAAAAAAAACAACAAGGACTACACAACTTAAATAATATAAGGAGTCCTTCAACTTTGCGATTACACCAATATCGATGTCATCTGTTTGTATTCACAGATTAACTCAAACAAAACTAGACAACGCGTTGACATGTCCACCCATCTCCTCACTTCAAATACTATATGAATTACACAGCTATATAACAACAACTAAAATAAAACATATTTACCTTTTAAAGTACTAGTTCACAAACCAACAGTTTTGAAGTTGCACCTAATGTGAAACTCCTTTATTTTACCCTTTTTTAGGAAAGCCCTGCATTCGATACAAAGATAAATGGCTCACTCCCGCAAAATTTGAAGAGGTTGGTGGAAAAAAGAATTGCAGGAGGTGGAAGACAAGTATAAGATTTCAGAATGTACCACTGGAGAAACTAATAAAGGTAAGCATAGCATTCACATTCTGCTGTTTTTCTGTTATTCATGATACGTTTTCTGTTTCTGTGGCATGATAACAGGATGGACGTTTGCAGTGTGGGGCCTTCAAAAGAAAACAGAAGGTAAAACATTTGCAGTGTGGGGCCTTCAAAAGAAAACAGAAGGTAAAACATTTGCAGTGTGGGGCCTTCAAAAGAAAACGGAAGGTAAAACATAACTATTCAGTAGATTTAAAACAAATAAATAGACATGTTTCATGTTTGATTCTTCCCTGTAATTTTAAACATACTTGTTTATAGATGAACAATGGGATGCAGATGAAACTAACACTAGCTGACACACGAACACATATTGAGGTGAAGTGTAGCACTTTATCTGGAAAATTACACAAGGGACGATTTGCATCAGGTAACATTTTATAATGTATTAGAAAAAAATGAATAAGCACTGACTATGTTGTCTCATCCAGGAAGTTGTGGACTGTCCATTCATACAGAGGAACACTCGATGACTGAATTTGTTAAGGTTGGTGGAAAAAAGAGTTGCAACAGGGAGAAGACAAGTACAAGATTTCAGAATGAACCACTGGAGAAACGAATAAAGGTTAGCATAGCATTCACATGTTGCTGTTTTTCTGTCATTCATGATGCGTTTTCTGTTTCTGTGGCATGATGACAGGATGGACGTTTGCAGCTTGGGGCATTCAAAAGAAAACAGAAGGTAAAACATTTGCAGTATGGGGCCTACAAAAGGAAACAGAACAAAACAAAAACACATTTTAAAGTGAAGTGTGGAGCTTTATCTGGAAAATTACACAAGGAACGATTTGCATCAGGTAACATTTTATAATGTATTAGAAACATTTTAATAAGCACTGACTATGATGTCTCATCCAGGAGGTTGTGGACTGTCCATTCGTACAGAGGAATGCTGGATGACTCCTGATGAATTTGTAAAGGCAGCATCACATGTTGAAAATCCTGAATGGAGCAAAGATATTCAGTGGGAGGGTCGACCACTGAGTGTTTTAGTCGAGGTAGGGTTTTCACTAAATCATTTCAAAATAGATTCTGTCAAACCAAACCAGAAAAGCACTAAAAGTACAGACACTGTGCTGCAACAACACACATTATCTTAAGCCAGAGGCTTCTTTTCACCCATTATTATTTCCCTTAGACATTGCCATTGACTGAACAGTTTGAAGGTAAAGCAGTGTCAGATATTTTGCAAGCATTTGAAATATCATTGATAACAATGAACTCTTACATGTGGCAACACTGTTCACTCAATATGCTCTGTAAGTGAGAAAAGGTTATTGTGAAGCTCTCGCTGCAGCACTCTCTCTCCACAGAGGCTGAAAAACTTTTTTTTAAACATTTATGGATCCAGATAGTAATATGGAACAACATAGGAATATAATATTGACCCATTTCCAGAAATCGTTTTTTGAGATGAATGCAGAGGTTAAAAAACATTCTTGGAAGTGTAAATAAAGGGCAACTAATGTGAAAACCCCACTTTCCTGACTCACTCACATGTTTCAAATGTTGAAGTCTTCCTCTCCAAGCTGCAGTCAGTCCCTCATCATGACAACTCTTCGTTTGAAGTTATTAATTATAAGTCCATTATGAGTTAATAATGTCTTCACTTCTCCTCCAGTCAGCTGTAATCACGTCCTGCTTTGTTTATACAACAAGGAGGTGGAGACGGATAGGATTCATGAGGCACAATGACAAACCTTGATACTTGACCAATCACAGTAAAGCGGTTATGGTGACAAATTATAATCTCCAGATCCGGTTTCAGTGGGCAGAGCATAAGCACATTTTCTAATGTAAATATTTCAATGAAAAGAGAGTTTTGTTCAAACAGACACTGCTTTGTACAACAGAGATCCAAGCTCAATTTAAGACACACTTAAATCAAGATGTTAATTCCCCTTGAATAATACCATAAAACATTCTTATGTGATAATCCTGCGAGCATTAAAATATATCTTCAAATGTAAATATATATTTTTGTTTCAGAGAGCAACTTTAAGAGTGCACCCAACTGACTGTCTTTGTTTTCGTTGCAAACCATCTCATCAAGACTTGGTAAGTTTTGAACTCATTCTCAAGAAAAATATAGGAAAGTGAGAGTATTTTTTTTTAATATGGACAAAACTCCAGTCAAGCCAAATTATTAACAAGAAATTATATTATGATGATGAAACTGAGAGGTTGTTCAGGGTTGTGAAAGGTAAATGTCGATGACTTATAATGGGACATATGACTTTATTTGTGTGTTGGTAGGAGAATCAGAAAAACGACGACAAGTGTTGTGTGTGCAAATCTGACACCAGCCAACACTTGG
The DNA here is from genome assembly GCF_982586985.1 of Callionymus lyra. Classification (NCBI taxonomy): domain Eukaryota; kingdom Metazoa; phylum Chordata; class Actinopteri; order Syngnathiformes; family Callionymidae; genus Callionymus; species Callionymus lyra. The sequence goes on along the minus strand of NC_141832.1, from coordinate 23,407,031 downwards.
TCGCCTGCGATCAGTGCCCACTCGCATTCCACCAGGAGTGTCACCTACCTCAGGTGAACGACAGCACACTGCGGTGAGTTAGGCTTTCTTGCTTGGACCTCAATATTTCCTTTTATCGGTGGGATGGCAAGAGCTGATTTAAGTGCTGTGGGCTGAACTCTTCTTTTGTTTAGGGATGACAATAAATGGCTTTGCACATTTTGCATTTTTAAACAAGCTCAAGATTGGCACTATTCAAATGAAACAAGGAAGAGCAGAAAGGAGATAGCCGGGAAGAGAGTGAGCGATTACATGATGGTAAGATGACCTTGAACCAGATTGTTGATCAGAACATGGCTACTGCGTGTTCATTTATCTCTTTGTCTTCTGGCAGCAATGTCAGTATCTGTTCCTATATCTCTACAGTTCTGATGAGGATCAAGTTTTACCAGAAGACAAGGTTAGGTCATTAATAACCTCTTTTTATATTGGAAGTTTATTTTAAATTGATTAAACATGACCACTCTTCACTATCTATTCTAGACTATGAACCAACTCGGCATGAAACTCCAGAATAACCAAATCAATACTCTGAAGGACTTTGCGGCTGAAGTCAAGTCCTTATTCAAAGTCTGTCTTACAGTTAATCAAGTAAGTTCTTGAATTTGTTAAAACACAGAGTAATATTTATTCTTCTGCTCAATGTCGCAAAAAAATTGTGTTATCGAGTACTTATGAAATAATATTTCATCGTCCATAGAATAAAGTTAATACAAACTGAATAGTAGCTGCTAAAGGTAATGTACTTGATTTGCCACTTGTTTTGACATCATTGTTTCATATGTCATTTCGACATCAGTATACCCATGGCTACGAAACGTATTTTTTTAAGGCATTACTTTTTGATTACTGTGACAGATTGTTGTTGTCGTTCTCTCCTGCAGGGTAACAAGAAGCACCTTGAAACCTGTGTCAAACTCCAGGGGAAGTTCAAAAAGAAGTTTGACGAGGTCTTTAACATTCTTCAAAAAAATGATGCCTAATTTACGTCCTTTTTATTCTCAATCTGACTCTGAAGCTAGTCAGAGCGAGGCCTACCTGTAAATATGGATTATTCATATGGTCTTGCCATGATAAACCCTGTGTGAATAACAGCGGTGAACTTTGTTTCAAAAGATACATTGAATCCAAGTCACTGATTTCTTTTTTGACAGTTGAACTTTAAAGCTTTGATAAAGTGTAGAAATAGAGCAGCTAGACTAAACTATTAAAGAGTTCTCCTATTTTGCCTTTGGCAAACTGCTGCTACTACTACTTTCTTTATTTTTGCTACATGGATGCTTGGTGTGTATTACATAGAATGTTTTCACAATATAAAAGGAAAAGTAAATACATTTTGTATTATGTGTATGTCCTGAAATTATGTTTATATCCTGAAATATATTATACTCTTGCTGGTACATGGGGTTGTGTTCTCTCACCCAGTGGGTTATGGGTAGTCACCCACCAAATGTTTTAAATGTTTTTAAAGTGTGACCTCTGCCCGGGAACATTTGAATTATTAGATTACAGAAGACAACAGGCAAGCTCTCCCAGCGGGACACCAGGAATCGGAAAACTTCAAAGAACAATTCGGCCGGAAGAGCCAAACCCCCTGGTCGGGTAAATGGATGTAAATAGTGTTGTGACGGTTCTGGACGGTCAATTTGTTGAGTTGCAGGAAACAGAATGCCCTTTTGGCAGAGTATAGAGGCATCTATATAATCCCTTTAGAGGTTGCTTGAATTCCGGGAGTGCGGGTGCAATTATTTATTTAAAAACAGCTTTTCTTGGTTGGGGTCTTAAGTTTTATGGGAAAATTAAAATTAAAATTTGGTTAAAAAAAAGCTTCGTGTCGCAAGGTTGTCGAAAAAAGTTATATTTAAAGTGAAAGAAAAAGTTGAAATATACTTGTTGTTTACGTTGCATAGTGAGTACTTATATTATGATTTTTTTTTAATCACAATTTTAAATATTTGTCTGTAGCAGAAGGCAGTTTGTAGAAGGGCTGGAGATGGGGCTGCATTTCTGCAAATGGAGTTGGAGATGGTCAGGATTAATGGTTTCCTCAATGCTGAGAAATACAGGCATCATGAAATACCACCAGGGAGGCGTAGTGTTGGACCAAAATGTCTTCTGCAGCAGGACAACGACCCCAAGCATACAGCCATTGTCATTAAGAAACAAGAAGAAGAAGTCCTGTAAGTGATGGTATGGCCCCCACAGAGCCCTGATCTCAACATCATCGAGTCTGTCTGGGATAATATGTAGAGACCAAAGGATTTGAGAAAGCCTACATCTACAGAAGATCTGTGGTTAGTTCTCCAAGATGTTTGGAACAAACTACCAGCCGAGTTCTTGCAAAAACTGTTTGCACCCCTGAATAATAGGCAGTCAGTAAGTCCAAATGGGGGTTTGGTTGAGAGATTCAAATATGTGATTAATCAAAGGAAATGCCTACTTGTTTCTCACCATGATTTCATAATCAATAAATGGAAGTATGGATTAGTCCTTCTTGAACACAGAGAAGAAAGCAGCCAAAAGAACGGGGGTCATTCTCTGAAGCGACAATGAATTAGGTTAGGTCTATTAGTTTTGCATCTGGGAAGGAGCATTCGTGCTCCATCTGCTTCTCTGCTCACTGATGACAGTGCTGAGAGGATGACTGTCATCGTCCATGATGGACAGTAGTTTGTTCAATGATCTCCTCTCAGCAACTGTCACCAGTGAGTCCAGCTTCATGCCAACCACAGAGCCAGCCCTCCTGATCAACCTGTCCAGCCTGTTGCCACTCCTCCTGGACACATTCCCACCCCAACACACCACAGCATAGAACAGGACACTGGCCACCACAGACTGGTAGAACATGCAGAGGAGCTTCCTGCAGATGTGAAATGATTGGAGCCTCTTCAGAAAGTACAGCCTACTTAGATATAACTTTGTTATATACATGGTCTGTGTTGCAGGGCCAGTCCAGTTTACTGTCCAGCCACACACCGAGGTACTTACATAGTTGTGAACTATCTCCACCTCGTCGCCTCGGACACTGGACACTTTGTCCTGGACCTCCCGAAGTCCAAGACCAGCTCCTTGGTCTTTGAGGTTTTCAGCTGCAAGCTGCAATTATCAGAGCCTGCTACAGTTCATTGAAACCTGGGAGCTGTAAAATTAAAACAATTAAAAAATCAGTGTCAAGTTTTAATAGCCACATAACAAAAAGTACAATGCGAAAACTATCCAGGTGATGGCGACAAAGTCCAAGAGTTCCTAATTAAACCCAGAATGACAGGACAGTGACGAGCTAGCACCACCAACTGTAAGAAAAGAAAAACTCACCAAAAGGAACGTTTAGCAACTAAATTATCTTATTTTATTCATAATTTTGATCAATGATTGGTTTATTTTGGTCATAATCGTGATTTAATAGCGACTATACTGAGTGAACGTTTTGTATGGTGTTTTTCTATCTCCCAATCTTCCTGAGCTACTGTGAACACCACTACTGGCAGAGCAAAGCTATCTCTTGCTTTGTTGCAAACCATGTTAGAATACTAGCAAGTTGGAAAACTAGATCATTTACGTTCATGTTATCAAGTCATGATCTGCTTTCCTTTTCTAAGTAATACATAAAATGTGTAATTATTTGTGCATACAAAGACAAAGTAATACAAAAAAATTAAATTTACAAAAAAAATGTCCTACCTGTTTTTAAAATAAAAAATACATAATATATAAGCATCCATAGCAATACATCACGTATCTTATCTTGTCTTGTTATATCTATGTGATATAGTTATATGCATATACCAAGAAGATATCTTTATCAGTAAATACACTGTATACTTGTGGAATAGCAATATAACCATGAACACTACTTTTCATGGTAGAGTAGGTAGGTAGGTATTTCTTTCATCATCACAATTTCTCTTTAATATTCTTATTTAGAAATATTATTCAGTATCTTTTTTTAAAACAGATTTACACTTACTACACTATACTTACACTTACTTACGTACTGTTTTATTTATGTCGCCACAAAGACACTCCACAGCTCGATACGCACATGATTTTTGTATTCATCCGATTTTGTGTATTTCTTTCTCCCCTTAGATTATATATCCCATCCCTTTCCATAAACATTCCCTGTACCTTTCTTGGCAATTGATTTTTTTTTCTTTGTAAATTTTAAATTTGACCACATATTGAATTCGAAAGGCTACAAATTAAAAAATGTTTAATTTAGATTTTCTTAAAAATAATTTGATCTAGAAAATGAAACGCAGTATATATAAAAGAAATCCATTAATTTTGAGAATACTTTAATCATTAAATTACATTACTATTAATTAAAAATTCAAACTCTTAAATACAGAAATCGTTAAATTAAAATTCAACCATTATTTTTTTCTGATGGCACTGATCAACTTACAGGTGGTCGCTGATGTCTGTAAGTGGAACTCTTACTTTGCCACTCTGATTGAAAATAAAGTGTTCCTGCTTGGTCTTGTGATAGTTGGATTCAGTCCGCTTTTATTCTTTATAAATTGATATTCCTTCATTTTTTCTAATTAGCATACAGTCCTCTGGTGTTAAGGCGAATAATTGATCTGTTATTGTCTTCCCTTAACATTGCATTATATTGATTTTCAGTGTAATACCAGAAGCTAATATTGATGTTTCTGAAGATTATTTTACGGATCAATGTCATTTTCCATGGCTTGTGTTTTTTGTCCCATCGTATGATTATTTTCTTCGCTTTAATTGGCTCCATCAGAGTTTGTCCCATTTCTCGATGTCTCTGATGAGCAAGACTTTGGCCTCTTCTGGGGTACCCTTCCGTTAAATAAATATATCTTGCAGTTTTGTGTGCAGGGGTTTTGGATGTTTCCCTGCTTCCTCAATTGTCTCGCCTTTATGGAAATGTCAGCATTTTTTTTTTAAATAAAAGGATGCAGGATATGTCTCCAGGTGACCACATTCCAAGTGGAAAGACACTCATGACAGAGATCTGCACTAGTGGTGCTGGGGTTTCATTACACTCGGCTTTCACTTAACTACTCTTTGGCGCCCAGACCCTAATGGAAGTGTGTGACTTGAATCTGTCGTTTTGTATTTCTTTATCACTAGTAAGTAAGTAAGTAAAGGTTATTTGTAGAGTGCCTTTCCAGACCAGGGTCTCAAAGCGCTTTAACAATCAAAAACAATACACATTTAAAATATATACTTTAAAAGGCCAAGACACATAAGTCAAACACAAGAGTCCCAGGCCTGCCCAAACAAGAATGTCTAAAGATTCTTTAAGTTTCTTGAAGGAGTCAATAGATTCCATTAAACGCAGATGTTGCATTACTGATCTGTTGCGACAGATTTCAGCTAGGTGAGGCAGTTTTTTATCATCATGCATAGAAAGCACTATATATATTTGACAAATATAAATTAGGTAAATAATGACGCTATTGACATTTTTTCCAGGACGGATATGATGCATTCGAAAGCCTCAGACTCTTTATTTTTTTGGAGATTTTAAACAATGTATTTTGGTTTTTTTAAGGGTGATTTATAATCTATGACGGAAATAATACTATTGTTGTGGAAATTAAATACAAACAAAATACATTTTGTCAAGCCAGAGACTCTGATTCTAAGATTTTTTACATCGTTTTTTATCTTTTATTTTGAGTGACCTGTAGGAGCCTTTTTCTGACTTATTGTTTTACTGAAAGTGTTTCAATGTTGTGATATATCAATGAGATTCTCTGCTGAGCAGTCTTTTATTCAAGATGGTGTTAAAATGCTATTATCAATATTTTGCGTTTACTAATATTAATATGAAAATTATACTATGACTGTTGTTTACTTTTTTTAATGAACTGTATCGTTTCTGTAAAGGTAAAACGAATGTTATTGACTTTTATTGCAATCTTCAAACAATTTCTGCTCTAGCACATGAATTATCTGACTATGTGTGAATTTAAATTTAAAATCTTTCTATTTTTAAATGGTTGCACATATATTTTCTTGTTTTTATAAAGGTTAAAACATCTAATTGTTTCTTCTTGATATCGTATACTTATACTATTTGCACTACACTGTACATCATTTGGTTGGTGTATATAGTATTTTGTACAGGTGTTGATTTTGGGCAACAAAGTCAGAATTGCATTGCTGCACTGGGAACTCGTTTCTATACTGTGCACACTATACCTGAATCGTCCAACAAATATGTGGCAATTTAAAATAAAAGGAACTTAAAAAAAAGTAATACATTTAAATTATTATTATTATTGTAAAAACCTTTAACGTATATAAAAAAAAACAGTTGTGTGAACTGCAAAAACAGCATTTCCCATAAACCCCAGCTAGGTGCTGTGGTCGCAGGGGACCAATAAGAAGAGGACCCTCCTTCTTATCAGCCAATAGGAGCTCTGTTGCTATCACTGATTATATTTATAGCAAATTGTTCTGAACCCCGAGAAATCAAAATATATCCATCCGCATCTAAACCTAGACCCACTTTGTCGGTTTAGAAGTGGCTTTTAAAAAACGGGGAAATAATTGTATCTGTCGCAACGTGTATTTAAAGACGACTATAAATAATAATGAGTTAATAAAATAAGGAAGTAATGGGTTTTCAAGTGAAAATGTTTTGACTTCAAATTGAAACTGATAGACAGAGTAAAGTAGACGCCAATGCACACCAATCACATTTTAAATAGAAAATCATAAACTATTATGGAAAAAGTAGTCCCCGGCGTCACGGGGGTGTGGGCGAAGCACGTCGTATAAATACGCCGGGTTGTCAAACAGTAAAGTTTCCCTGGAAGCTCTGAGGAAACTGTCAGTGGAGACACGCTGGGCATATGTTGAAAATATCTTGGATTTGACCAGATATTGTGAAAGTTATCCAATATTGACTTCGATCGGACACGAAGAATTCGACTAAACTGGCATTTACTGGCGAGCGAGGAGGGTTTAGAAGCAGCAGTCAAGCTAACGGTACGTAAGCATCCTTGTCGATGCAAACATCTCATTTCTATAGTCGATCTGTGTTTTGACATCCGTTTTATCTGTGTTGGTTCGTGTCGATGATCATGTTCAGAACCATCAGGATGTGTGTGGTGACCGTAAAGATGTCATTTTCTCTCTTAGAAGTGAGGCTTCCTGCCTGCAGCTGACATGTTTATGATGGTGTTAGGCGAGCTTGTTTATGCTGGGAAGTCTTGACTTGCATCCGTAATGAACGTGTTCGTCTCAACGATCTTGTTTCATCCAAAACCCATCATTTGTTTGGTGTTGGTCTCGAATCCACTGCTTTCCTTTCAATCTAATGTCGCTGTACTCGCAGATTTGTTGAAATATTTGCTGGTTAAACTGCTGTGAATGTTAATCGAATGGGCCTTTTTTTGATGAACATAATGTTCCTAAAACTAGGTTCTTATTGGACTATTTATAGTGATTTTTTTGCTGGTCTGACTTGAAGCGTGAGCTCTCGTATATGATGATACGAAAAGAATAAATGGCCAATGGATTTATTGTTTATTTTGACAGTCCTGCAGCATCAAGATGGTCTTGTTTTTTAATGCAGTACAATGTATCTGCTCTTAAGTCATGCTAGCAAGTCGTGCACTATAGAACCCCCTGAACCTAAAATATATTTATTTCAAATATTGAAAGTCAAATCTGAGAAACTCTATTTATAGAAAACATACCCCCCTCACAATGTCGCCTTTCTAATGTGACGCGGGGACTGACATGTGCAGGTAATGGGCCCCTTAGTTAAGACTGTCATCTGAACGTCATCTTTGAAATCTTCCGAATCTCAATCTGGCAATTCATGTGAGTGGATTGTTTGTGTATACGCATGGGGGAGGGGTGACCGCCTGCACTGCATGGTGGGATATTGTGTTTTGCTTGCTCGGCCAACTGTCCTGCCATTTTATAACTCACCTTCGCTTGAGTGTATATATCATGAAGCTGTGGTGTCTCACTTCATAATCTAGGCTTGGAATGAAGTGTGCGAATTTGCCAAAGCATTAGGCAGGAGGGCGCCCCACAGGATCAGATTCAGATTATAAAGGATTTATGAAGCCCACAACACAGCATCTGTTACATCCATCAGTACATCCTGTTCTTTATATAACCTAAATATAAGCCAGTGCGGTCATAGTTGATGAATGTTTGACTTCTGCCGGCGTCCATCTATTTAACGCCAGATTTTTTGATGGATAAAACTTTATTATCTATTTAATGGATGAGGTTAATATTCATCCATATTTTGGTGTTATTCAATCAGCCTGCTGTTATACCTGCAGTTTTATATTGAATTATATTGTTGTTTTCATTCAATAACCATCCTATTTTGTTAGATTATTTTTAGTTTTCTTTCTTGTTGCCCCATTTGTAATTATTAAAGAATCATAATGTGTGCCGAACTGATGGTAGCCCTTCGGGTCACACACGGAGTAACTCGCAGGTGCAAAAAATGTTGGTGACCGCTGGACTATCTCCTCCTTGTTCAAGATATCACATTGTCATTTTATCTATCGATTGTTGGACATACACAAATGTTTTATATCGTCTCTTATCTGGCAAACGGATGGCAATAAACAGGCTACTTAACCTAACATAGCTAATTTAAGATTGTCTATAGTAGCAATATTACATATTAAATGAGCAGTTAAGACATTTATCAATGACAAACTTGGTTTATTTCATGTAATGAAACTTTATCAGGGATACATTTTGTTCTATCTTGTTACAGGCTCTGTTCTTGCCATACTTTCATAAAGTACGCCTGAATGTTTTGTTTTTTTGGCTTTATTTGTTCTTTTGGTGTCACTGTGCTTCCTGTTATGTTAAGTGACGACTTTGTTCTGTTTCCTTTTCACAGTTGGGACCCTGAAAAAGACCGACATACAACCACCTGCAAACAGCCTTCACCTGCCTTCTCACCCCCTTTAAACATGGTGCCGATAAAACCGTCAGGCTCTTTCCAATAAGCCGTCTTTTTCGCCTTCATTTTTGCACTTCTTCCTCTGTAGCCCTCCACTCCAAAAATTGTGCTGACTGTCAGTTGCGATGCATCTAGAGGTGAAGGTGGCGCTCAACTTCATTGTGTCGTACCTGTACAACAAATTGCCACGGCGACGGGCTGACCTTTTTGGGGAGGAGCTGGAAAGGATACTGGTGGCTCGGTTTGAAGGACACTGGTACCCCGAAGCCCCTTTGCGTGGTTCTGCCTTCCGCTGCATTCATCTGGGAGCCCCCAGGGACCCGGTTGTGGAGCTGGCGGCTAAAAGAAGTGGTTTGGACACAGAGGAGGTGCATGCGAATGTTCCTGCTGAGCTCAGCGTGTGGATCGACCCTTATGAGGTGTCCTACCAAATTGGGGAGAAGGGCACAGTGAAAGTGCTCTACTTGGAAGACCCTCCTGGACTGGGCTGCGAGCCCGAGAGGCCTGAAGCAGTGATGAGGGATGTCAAAAGTGACGCAGACATGGAGGAGGCCAAGAATCTGGGCTTTAATCCTGATGCCCAGGTATTCGTTCCGATTGGAAGCCAGTCATCGCCCGCCCTGATGCCGTCCCTCTCCAGCTCGCCCACTCCTCTCTCTGTGTCCACCTGTCCCGGGCTGTTTAACTACCCAAGTTCCAGCACTCCCACCGACCCCGCAGTCCACTCCTCCAACACCTCCACTCCTTCACCTCCCGGTGGGCTGCCTTACCTCTCCACGCAGCAGCCGCCCTCAGCACTCCCTGCTGCCCGTCCTCAACCCATCACCTTCACCACCGCCAGCTTCGCCGCCACAAAATTTGGCTCGACCAAAATGAAGAAGTGCAGTGTGGGCGGAACGGCAGGCAGCTCTGGTTCTGCCGTCGGCGCGCCACCAACTCAAAGGATGCTGACTCGTTCACCCACCACCATCTTGGCTCCAGATCTGCTCAAGCACAAGCCATTGTCGCTCTCCCTGCACTCCCTCGGGGGGCCGATGCCTAGCCAGCTCTCTCCCAACGCCAAAGAGTTTGTCTACCCAGGATCCCCCAGCTCTCTCTACTTTGAGACTGACCCTCTGCCCATGCAGCCCCATGCCAGCTCTTATCAGCCTACTCAGCCCGGCAACACCCACCCGACCTTTGACCCTTTCTCCAGCCCTCCTCCCGCCCAGAGCGTGGGCATCATTGGCAGCAATGGAGGAATCTCTTACATGGAAAAGCCTTCATTTGTGGAGGGTTTAGGAAGCTACAACCTGCAATATCCCAGCCAGTCGTTCCAGCCCGTGGTGCTGGCCAACTAAGCCTTCATTTGTAACAAAAATTAAAAGTCACTTTAGATATTCTCAGTTTTCTAACAAGATGTTCTCATACTAATACAAGCGAAGGGTTAGTTTTACTACAGAGATTAAGGTAAATGTATCCACGGAAATTGCTTTGTTTTGGTCCTGGACTCTGTCCGACATCTTAGGTTTCTTCTTCTTCTGTGTTCAACATGATGGTTCTTGTTTGGGCAGTTTAGTCTAATAAACCGATCTCCATTTTGCACCGCACTGTGCTGTGAAAATGTACCTCGCCAAGTCCTGCAGAGGACGTGGGCTGTGGAAAGCTCAGCACTTTGCTCTGCAATCTGCTCTGCCCTACTTGCCACTAATATATAGACGAGCTGTGCGGCGCGAGTTTCTCTGTTGTGGCTGCGCGAGGAGACTCCTTTATTCCGAGAGACACGTGTGCTGACTGGATGTCACCGTCCATGTTGCAAGGTGAATTTTAAATGCAGTTTATCTTTAGCAGGGGTTTGGAGGTGGTTGGAAAGAACAGTGGACTGTATCGTACCTGCTTGGGGAGGGTCCGGAGGGCAAATGAAGCTTTTATGCGGTGGCCATGTGTTGTTGTTTCCTCACTTCTACATGCAGTGATACAAACGGACAGGCACACATTACCAATCAGCAGTGTGTGAAGGTGAACGAGCAGAGAAAAGGGGCTTGAGGGGGGGAGGGAATGCAGCAGTTAAGCAGTAGGGATTGTGATAAATGGCTTAGCATGACGATATGGGAGACGGAAACCGAAAGAGAAGCTGCTAGAAGGTTGCCTCGGCGATGTCCAGGAGGTTGTTGGCTCGGAAAGACGACACTTTAAAACCCCGGGCACGTTTCTGGTGAGCTTAAATAGTATTGAAGCTAAAGGCGCTTTTCCCATTTTCTCCCTTCTTTAAATTCTCCTCGAACGGAGAGCGAGGGAAGATTGCTGTGTGTCTCCTAGCAGGTGCAGAAGTGAGAGATGAATGTTCTTTTATTAACATACAGTTCTCTCAGCCGTTCCTCTGTTCTTTCTGACACGTCGTCCTCTCTCATCACAACAAGAAAAAAAAGTGCAGCATCCCCCAGCTCCCTCCTGAAAATGTCCATTTGAGCTGTCAGCACTTTATTACAACGCTCTGGTTTGTGTGTCGCCCACATAACCAGAGCGTTCACTCATTCCTCTCCGCCTCCCTTTGACAGCAGCACATTTAGACAAAGATGCTGTCGCGTTTGATTTGAATGTTTTCCATATTTGTAAGTGGGTTTTTTAACCAACAACCCCTTGACTTGAATTGTGATCGCTTGTCATACGCATGCAACCTTATTCTCAAGGGTATGTGGGTGGGCGGGGCTACACTGGGTTATTAATAGACGAGCGAGGAAAAAACGCATTTATATTTATTTCTAGATTTTCATTTTCACTTACATTTGTATACAAGAAAAAGTCCAGGAACATGTAAATAGATAGAGTTCTTATGTTGAGATGGTTTGTTTAGTTTCTTACACGCTGAAGTTATTTTTTCAAAAACCTAAATATATATGCAAACAGAAAAAAATTAAGATGTACAGAGTCAAAGTATTGAATGTTTATCCCACCTTGTGAAGTCTAACAAGACGGGTAAATGTATCCTCTGGTTGAATTTGGAGATGATGAATGTTTACAGTGGCTTTGTGTAGGAAAAGATGGCCGACATCTTTTTGTTTTTGCTCCCGGGGCAGTCTGAACACCATTATTGGCAGTTGATCGCTTTTTCTTCACAAAATAATCCTTTTTTTTCTCCCCTTGTTGTTTACAGAAAGAAAAACCTTTATCTCTACTTAACTCTAATTATCCCAGAACCCTTCTCTCAAAGTTTATAATTCAGGAATTGCAGAAGATGATTCAGCCGGTAATTTTAATTAAAGTTGTTTATAGTCCCGGTGCTCCAGATTAAAGAGCCATATATCAGACTGTCTTACTTACACTCGCCCTCCTCCTTATGCCATAATGTACACCACCCTGTCGCGGGTCTCTACCTCCCTCAACGTATTCCCAGTATTCCTATAGGGTGTTAAAGCAGGTTTGGAATAATGAAGGAATTGAATGTGCTGTGAATGTGTGGAACGTATTTATGTTTCCTCATGTTGTTTGTCCGATTACCAAACGAGGTGTGTTGCTAAATTCTGCAGGATGTCAGTGATTAGTTTTCTTCACGTGTTGATCCAGTGTTGACTCTTTCACAGGCTATTTTGCGATCAGGATTGAGATTTAACACTATTTTTTAAAATTCCGATGTCCCTTTTGCTTGTATTGTGCGATTTATTTTGCACTTTGGGATATTATAATGTCATAAAATAAGTTTATTTTCTATGTAATAAAAACAATTTAACATCTAAAGGTAATCTAAGTAAGAGTTTAAATGATGAATATAGCCCTTTATTTACTGTTTTGTTTTTGTTTTTTGCTTTGTTATATTGTACGTGCTCTGAACACCCTGTAGATGTGTAACTGATCTTTCACTACTGAAATGCAATGACCTGTTTTCTGTGCTGCCCCCTGGTGAAGGGGAGTTACTACTGCAGTTTCTTATTGTATCAGATTCTTTTTTAAGTTTGTAATAAAATGAGATTGGCAACAAAATGCATGGAAAATAAGATGATTGTGTATTTGTGGTTGTTTAACAGATCCATTGTCGTTTGGGCAACTGTAACTCAATTCTCACTGTTCTCGTGAAACACTGATAGATTCTTAACTTGGCAATAGCTTGCCATTATGCATTTATCATTGCCAGTTAAACACAAAATTCTATTTGTAACTATTAAAAAAAAAAAAGGAAAGATGCGTTTTTCTAAATGTGTTTTAGTAAAATCTACTTTTGATCATCCAGTTTAATCGTAGATCTTTTCTCAACAAGGTGAGGTTTTTTTCCCATTAAATGTGACAAAATATTGATTTAACTGAATATATTTTTTGCTATACTAGGTTCTCTGCATCAGGAGAAACTGTCGGTTTTCTTTTTAAAATGTCAAATTTATACTGATATTGAAACGTGCATGTGACGCAAACAAAAAAATCATTTACAATTAATTTAGAGCATAAGAGGTGATGGAATGAACCTAAAAGCTTTTCATTTCGTAGAATGACACGGGCAACAGCTTCTTCTTTAATTGTGTGTCATGCAACCATACACAATTATAGGTCACACTTTTCTCATGCGTCTTCAACCTTGTCACAGTCCATAAATGTACAGTGCAGGCTCAGCAGATGATACTCACAAGGAGCAGGCAACACATTTTTAATGTCCATGTCCGTAACATGATCTCGGCTGTTTTAATTAAAGCAGCAGGTCTTAACTGACCTTGATGTTGCCTATCAATCACCCATAAAAAGGTCAAGCCTGGGATGCCAACAAGGCCCCAAAGAATGCTGTCCATGTGACGCTCAGCTCTTCTACGGTTGGCCTAAATGCCGGCACGTGATAGTCTCACAGTAGGGGGAGCGTTACACCTCACGAAAACATCCTGCGTGTTCAATTATAGCAGAAGCGATCAATAATTCACAGCATGGATCTCTCAAATGAAAAGTAGAGAGACCGCCACCCACCGCCGGACCCGTCCTGGCTGATGTTGCCGCTGGTTTCATCATGCAGCGAACACGCCTGCAAGGTCGACTCGCTCACGGTATGTGAACATAGGGAGCGCATCTTTCTGTACTCAGTAACATGATGGTGTGGCATTAGTATGCACGGTCTTACCACCTCCTCCTCCCCCATCCACATCCTCGGCTCACATGTCTCTGCTCTTTAACTGCATCCTCTCCATCACTCCACCCGATTCCTCTTCTCTTCATCCTACCACCCCCCCCAGTCCCCCTAACACACACACTTTGAGGCTTCTGCTGTTACACAACAGTGCTCCCCTGAGTGTGGATGCGATCATTACGCAACATCTACGACTCCTCTGGCATACCGATGAGGAGGCATGGAGGGGACACATGCACTGCAACAGAATCAAAACAAACCACACCTTTTTGATCCGTCTCTCCGTCTCCGAGCGGCTGCAAGGACACGAGCAAGGTCACACAGTGCACATGTCAGCAAATCCCAGTTTATTTCATTTGCATGATACAAGATACAGCGAGACATGGTGCTGCAGACCCTGCTGCACGATACAAAACACCAAACAGAAGTATATTTTTATATAAAAAATTAACACAAAGACACCACCAAACAAACTCTTAAAATGTCACCATTAGGAGATGTTTAATTAGAGCTACTTCAAATAGTAAACAAGGACTATGTGATTCGGCAGCAGAAGGATGTTGCTCATTTACAAGTCCACAGATTCTTCATTCAGATCTGAATCTTCAAATGAGCTCTTTTTCCAGAAACATCCATTTTTCTCAAATTAAAGTTCCAAAAATTAAAAAATTATAGTAAAAACATCGGATTTAAGTATCCCGTTTGTACAATAAAAAAGGCTTGTTAAATTGCCCAGAACAACTTGTTTTCTTTAGATTCAATTATTGATCACGTTTTATTTCTTGACACTTTTTCTTTTTAAACAAGTGGCTAATTTCAGAACAATAATAACTTTATTCTTATATTGTGTATATCTTACTTTAAAAATATGAATAATCTTAACTTTGAATAAATTCCCTTTGATTTAAAAATATATCATTAATGTAAAAAAACAAACCAACTAAGTATTATTCTTAACTATATTTAAGAACACTTAATGTCCAGATTTAGAAGTGTTTACATAATACATCTAAGATTGAGTTGCATGGCAAGATGCCTCATGTGATTTCAGATTAAACATCCACAATTGAATGTGTATATACGTGTATTTTGGAAACTTTGGAAAACCTTTTTTAGAATTTTGTAGTTGACACATAAACTTCTAAAGTTTTCACATTGAAAGAAAAGACAATAAAAGAGCCTGCTACATACAGTTTCTTCCAATTCTGCTTTTAAAATAAGGGTGTTAAAATATTTTGTTGATTCACTCTGGTGTTACTTTTATACAACACCAACAGGAAAAGAAAAGAACCATGAAAGCACCAAGTGATCCAGTGTATCTATATATAGATCCATCATTATCAATAGAACATAATCCACACAGTGATCAGAAAATGCCATCGAGCCCCAAATTTGAGTCATAATCAAACAGAACGACAATGTCCGTGTTCCGCATCATGTTTGTCTGGATCGCACAACAGAAGGTGGATCTCTTCATCAATAAAAAAAACATCTCAGTGATGGTTTACAGACATAAGTACACTTGGTGTGAAAAATTCAAGAGAAAAGAGAGACACTGGGTTTCATGCATCTGGACCGGACTACAGAGGATCCAAAACTGGAAGCACAAATGACTTTCTACGAAGCACGTCATTGCAATTTTTACAAATGTCACTGAAATTATGATATTACATAGCAAGAGTATTATTGCCACATCGATTCTCTTCCAAAGACACTCGATTTCTTTAACAGTCTCTTGAGTTTTTACTAATTTAGACAATTCAAACCACACCCCAAGCTGGATTCTGTCCAGCAGCAGGTCGAGCGCCGGAACTGTCGTGTGTGTGTGTGTGTGTAAGAATGTTTTGCGAGTGCATGGATGTGTGTGTTGATAACTTCTCATGCAGGTTCTTGCAGTATGAACGTGAGCACCCTCTCTTCGTCCAGAACAGGTGTTGGATGAGGTAAATAAGAGTGTCTCCTGCCCTCACATGTGTTCCAACACATGTCAATAGACATATTGATACATTTTAATATTTATATGTATATATAAATCTTTTTGAGTCATAAAAGCACAGTATAGCCATTAAGTCCCTGCGTTGTCATTGGTTATCAATATCGTCACAATCAACAGATCCATTATTACCATCAGAATAAATACAGCACGTGATTTTGGCAAAGACGGTCCCTGACACAGGATACAAGATTTATTTACAGTAAGCAGTCCACTTTGGGCCTGGCTTTGCAGGAGAAATAAGAAGCCATCACTTGGGCATCACAAGCGCCCCCTACTTGCAGTAAAATAAACTTCCCTCAATCAGAGTCCTTGCTTCATCCTTTCTCATCAGAGACTCTGACAAAATAAATGTTTTATAATGGTGAGTGATTTTAGTAAACATGAGGTCATGCTGTTTTTTGTATTTTTTAAGCTACTGCTTGTTGCTGGTTTCACTTGCTAAAACTTTTTTTATTTCAAGAAAAGTGCAAAGTCTAGTTACACACTGGTACACACACAACTAGGTGGTGCAGGAACTATACAAACTGGTTATTTTTTTTGTGTTAAAGGAAGAACAACTAGGCCGACCTGGCGGCATCCGTCCACCTCGCCTCTGTGGACTCATCTGCTGCTCCCTCCGGCCGACTTAGAGCCTCTTTTAGGGGGAGTTTTGAAAGAATTACAGACGCGAACAAAAGTGCAACACAAGGAAAAGAGTGGGACATGGACGTCTCATGCTTTGGTCCAGGAAGAAGAAGTGTGTGATGATTCTAATTGATCCTAAAGCCTGCAATTCTACTTCACCCTAGTTTGTTACTCAACTCCCTCTAAAAGCCTATTTTTCCATGTGTGTTTTTGGGAGTGTCGTCCCCTTCACCTCTCATCGTGTAGGAGCCAGGCGCTCTCCACAGACCTTTCTGTGACCTCTGCTCCTGGTCCGCCTGCCAGTGTGTGTCCACAGCTCTGCCGTCAGGTGACCGACTGGAGCTCGACACAGTGACTGGCAGTCAGCGAAGACAACAGTGCAAATGTAATTTCACTTGGTGTTCATGTCTGTGTTGAATTCTGCGGGGAAGGAAGTTCTGTCTCATTGATTCTTCTCGGACATTTCTCTCAAGGTTCTTTACAGCGGGCCGTACTTGGCCTCGTACCGGGCCAGGACGGTCTTGCAGCGACTACAGTCCTTGCGCATCTCCGCCACTTGCTGTCGTAGCGCTGCGTTCTCTCGCTCCAGAAAGGAGGCTCGCACTGTGATCTGGTTCTCCTTCAGACGCCGCGCGTCGCGGGAACGCTTGGCTGCGACATTGTTCTTTTTCCGGCGGGACCAGTATTTGTCATCCTGTCGGAGATGAAGCAGAGAGATTAAAATTCCATCCAACTCACAATACTATTATTCCCTGTACACATACCATTATATCCTGTACACAATACTATTATACCCTGTGACACGTTACTAATCGACCCTGTAACCCAAAACTATTATTCCCTGTACACAATACTGTTATTCTCTGTACACATTACTATTATTCCCTGTAGACAATACTATTATTCCCTGTACACAATACCATTTTCCCATGTACACAATACTATTAAAATATATTTTTTTAAGAATCTTACTAAAAACATCCATCAAATATTTTTAACATCTGAGTCAGGCTCTGTAAGATACGATTAAACGATTTCCAAACCATCAGATAATGTCTGAGACGTTGTACAAAAAGGCACATTTGGACACCTAGTGGTGGGCCACAAAATAGCACCCAAAGAACCACAAGCTTGAGACAACTGCTCTAATTATTGTGTGAGTGGATATACGTCTATATATCGTCGAAGAGTAGACTCTTGATCAACTGGCTGAAAACTTACGACGTGTCCTCTTGTAACTGCATTCATTAGGCCTTTCCTGAGGCTCTCAGTAAAACTGAAAACTAACTATTTTATATCTACTTACATTATCCATTACTTATATGAATCAGAATCCGAAAACCTTTATTGCAAGTGTTGTAAACATAACACAGGAATTTTGGTGGTTTAAGGATTTAAAAAAAAGGAAATAATATATATATATATATATATATATATATATATATATATATCTTTAAACAATATTCATGATCCAGGCAGCAGACAGGTAAAAAAAGTTCTTGAATCACGATGTTCTTGTCCGTGTCGATCTCAGTCTTGTTTTATGTGTTATTGTTATTTTTAGTGTGTGTTAAGTTATTTTTTGTCTGTTTTATTTTCTTCTTTTTCTCAAAATAATGTATTTAATTTTTAAATGTATAATGTAATGCTAAGGCTGACAGACATTTGATACATTTAAAGTCTGCACAGGAAGATAAATCGTAAACGAACATCTGTGTGGTGAAAGCCCCTCCCCCTTGAAAAAGCTCTAATCCTGAGCTTTAGCGTTCAATCTTCTCTCGGCTGAGCACTGAACTTAGACTCTGTCACCTCTAAGTGATTCATATTTGGTGCAAAACTAGTGCTTCTGGGGTGAAAGGTCATACCTTCTGTTCATCAGGAACAAACACCTTCTTGGCTTTCTTGATCATGGGCTGGGGCTTCAGATCTTCATCTGTGAACTTGTGCTTGCGGGGGTTGAAAAGCTCTCCACCGGGTACGCTGGAGAGGACCAGGTCGGTTGGGTCCGGCTGGAAGTTAATATCCACCTCGATGGCGTCTGGGTCGACGGGGGAGGGAGTGTTCCGATCTCTCTCTGCAGGAAGAGACAGATTTAAGAAACTTTTTACATTTAATTATAGCTCTAGTTTATCCAGGTTAAATTGAATTGTTGTTTATAATCCCACACTTAGTTTAGAGATGACAAATAAGGAAATTAACATTTAAAATAATATAATACACTTATTTATTATGGTAGTAAATGACAAACATGCTAAATTAACATTATCATACTAATTATTATAATGACAAGCTAACAAACTAAATAAAGAGGTTTGTTTTATGTCCACCTGACTTTAAATCTTTGGACCACACATTACACATTAGCAGATCACCTCAAAAACTAAACCTACTGAAATATATTTTACATCTAAAGGTCCAACAGTGCGAACAGAAACGTACACCGTTGGCTGTTTGAAGCTGATCAAGGGGCACAAACGGACAACCCTGATGTAATGAAGTACCCCTTGTGTTGATTTGTATGCTTGGTTCAAAGGTCAGTATTGGGGATCCTGTCTTACGAAACTGTGTGGAAGTCAATAATTGACTTCCATTAAGAGTGGTTTGTGTCAGAATATAATTACTTACTGTTTTTCTCTTTCTTGACTTTCACTATGACAGTCGGGACTTTCTTGGGCTCTATTTTCGCTTCTTCCTCACACTCCTCTTCCTCCTCCTCATCATCCTCCTCTTCATCTTTTTCTTCTTCTTCTTCTTCTTCCTCGTGCTCCTCCTCTTCCTCCTCCTCCTCCTCCTCTTCTTCTTCATCGATGACTAACTTGGCCGGCTGCAGCGTGGTGACGGTCAACGTTTCCTCCGGCTCAGGCTTGACCTCACAGGTGGAAGGATCCGACGCGGCCAGAGCGACTGCCGTGGAAGACACCTTCGGGATGATCTTGCCCGGCGTGAGCGTCTTCTGCAGCTCCTCTTCTTCCAGGCTGACGGGGATCCCGTTCTCCAGGAGGAACTCATCCAGATCCATGTACTCCAGATGGAAGGTCTCCCCATCGTAGGGGATCGTCTTCTCCCAAATGGCTGGAGTCAGGGAGGCTGACACTCCCCCACTTGCAGCTCCACCTCCACCGCTGCCTCCTCTTGAACCTCCACCGACACTGGTGGCTTCGGCTCCATCTCCCTCCTCGGTGGAGCACAGCTTCTCCTTCTCGATTTCTGCAAGAAAACAGACCGCACGTGAGCACACAGGTGGAGTGACAGCAAAGATCTGGGTGTAGCTGGAATCAAAAGAGTTGAGAATAGATGATCAAAATGTTCATTTCATGTGTGGAATTAAACCAAGATCGACAGTATTTGACTGTAGAGAAAAAAAAAAACTTCTGCTGATGTTTCAGGAGGACAGTGCGACACATGTCAGACACCTTCATTTACAAAAAAGAGACCCTGAACTCCTCGCATAATCTTCTAAAATACAACCTCAACACACTTCTTTCTTACCGTCACCGCCGTCCTCCAGAATGTTAGGAGGAGGAATGTCCATGATCTTCCTCATCGCGAACTTGTGCGGGGAGACGATGACACCGGGCTGAGGAGCGACTATCACCGCAGCTTTGCCTGACATCTTTCACACGCGACCCGAGCGAACTGAAGATGGACTTTCAAAAAGCTCTTTTGTCGATAAAGTCGACACTGAAGCGAAAGAACCTCCTTTGTGTACTGTGCTCGTGCACGCCCCGCCCACTCCGCTTGTAGTAAAAGCCTATTGGTTGGAATAGACCGTCACGTGATTATGGATTAGACGTTCCCCGTGGGTGCAGTATAGAAACGAGTGGATATTTCAAAAATTATTATAAATTATTATTATTATTTTCAGCATTGTATGTTCAGTTAAACCATATGAACAACGTGATTTTAAATTAAATATAAAACTCGATTAAAATCACCAAAGTTGACGAGTTAAACTATAATAAACGTTTTCTCATTATTTAAAACAAATTGTATCGATCAAAAGTGTAATAAAATCATTCCTGTCGCGTCAGAAATGCTGTTAAAAAGAACACCAGGGCGAACAAGTAGACACTCGTGGCACGACACGTGCCCACGCCTCCCCACTCACGTGAAAGTACAACCGTGCGTGGGCGTGGCCTCAGCTGTCCAGCACGTGTGAGCCGAGGGGAGCTGCGGGAACAGCGTGTACGGAGAAGACGCTTCCGGGTACAGTCGAGCTCCTTTTCACGCGATTTATAACAATAACAACAAATCATAAACTCTCATCCACCATTTTAATATGGGGAGAGAAGAAAATAACAACACCCTCTAAATAACGATTTCAAATAAGGGCATTCATTTTACACATTCTTAACAAATATACCTCATATTATCGTATAGTCTTTAAGTTTGTAGTTATCATTTTATAAATGTGTATTTAAATTAAACTCCGTTCAATTCTACTGCTGGATGACGTCACCGAATGGCTCACGTTTCTGTGCACGCGCATACGGTGTGCGCACCTTCTAGATCTCGTTGTAGGTCCATGAACAGAATGTTCAAAACATTCACCCCACAGAGAGGACGACATGTCTCGTGCCAGGACACACCTTAAGTCATGTTTGGACTGTCATTGGTTTTACTTTACAATGGAGTTTAACCAACAATAGCAACACATTTTAATGTAGGATATTAGCAGCAACAGTGAGGTCATCCATGATAACCTCTTGTCTCGCATCATCCTTCAAGAGTGTGCAGTGGTTAGCACCTGTCAACATATGTCAAAAACAAAACAAACTTCGACCAATGTTTGAGGCACTGAAGTTCGTGAACGCGGCATGAGCGACGATCATCTTAAATCCACATGTCTATAGTTTCTTTTGTGAAGAAAAGCACACACCTAAAATAGTTTTTTTTGTTTTCAATTATAGGCTTAAAAATGGAGTAGTTCTCGAAAGTGACTTTCTAGTTGCTTCATTAGTGTGGCTTGACTGATAGTAAACACTCTCTAATGACCTCTAGCGTCGGTTATTGAAACCACAAGTACGTCTGGAGGACGCAATGTTTTGTCTAAGTCAGGTGTTACACCTGTAATATATGCACCTGACATCCCCAAGAAGGTATTAACACACTGGTTTTCTCTAAAGAACAATTAAACCACGTTGTGACTTTGCATTAAAAAGATAAACATCGAGGGATAATTCAAATGAATTAATTCATCAAAGCGTTTTAACTACAGTGTGGTGTATCAGTAAATATTTTGGGCAAAAACACAATTTTTATCTCAGGTTTTGAAAGTTGTTTGGTGTTTCGTCAACAATACAAAACATCAAAGACACCCAGTTGTCTTTTAAACATGTAGAAACATTTTATACATTTAAACATACTTTTAAACATTTGTTTTGTGTCTTTTTCACACTACTCGGGTCAACTATCCGACCAGACGAAATAGAGTCTAAGTGGGTTAAATATTTGTGCAGATGTAATTGTACCCATCATGAGACTTTGGGTTTGCAAGAGAAGTGTTGTGTCACTCGAGTTTGACCCTTGTACCTTCTCGTACCCACAACTGTTGAGTCTGTAACCCCCACAGTAAATATTGTAACCATTCAGTGATGGTTTAAAGAGTACATGTTGTGATTTAATCTGGTGGAATGATGTCTGGACTCATGATAGTAGATGTTTGTAAGTACCGTTTATATGCATGTATAAGTATGTCATTACAGATGATCCAGCCAGGATTAATGTTCTGCTCTTAAATACACAAACAGTAACACATGAATGTTAAAATTGAGGATTCTTACCATTGCCATTTAAGTCAGGAAAAGAGAAGGGATAGTCAGCCAAAGACTTCAGAAGATCTGGAACATCACTCCTGTCTCCAAAGAACTGATTTGAAGTCGACATTGCTGGATGAGGGTGTATTTCTCCCGGTGTGTGAGACGAAGGACTGAGAGTTTGGAGCAACTTTGCAGAAGCTTCGTATCACGGGTTCTTCTGCATGAGTCCTAACAAGTCCTTCTCCAGCAGGCTCCGCCCCCAGCCACGTCTGAGCGCAGGATGCACCGCACACATGTCAATCAAACAACCCAGCCAATCAGAGAAGAGGAGGCGGGTCTCGTGCGGGGGGAACAAAACAAGTCCGAGCACATTTTCTTCCACGCACAGATACACGTGGAAACCGAGGAACAGAACCGGGCGAGTTTGAAGAGCAAAGCTATTCAAGACGACTCATCCATTATTAACGCAGTTTTTAAGGTAGCGTTAGAAAAAATAATTACACATATAATCAATAATATTTAAAGGTTTCCAATGAAAACATGATGCATATTATTAAAGGGTTTACTTGTGCTTTATTTCAAGTTTGACAATTCCTATAAAACACGAGTTCACTTATATTTAACACTTAAACGCTAGGGCGACAATGAGTGGAGAAAGTATTACCATAAAACATCCTTGTCCCCCATTATCTTGTAATAGCTTGCATGTTTTATCCATCTATCTTCACGATGACTCTTTATACATGTATTTCCCAACACCCACAATTATAACAATATCTTTCAATTCTCTAGGGTTTAACAAAGTTTTATTCTTCATTCAGGTGTGAATGGTAATGTAAAAGGAATGATTCCAGTAATACAGGGATTTTCTGTAGTTCTCTTCTGAGACTACTAAGTAGAAGCCAAGGCATCCCAAGAAATGCACTGCATTAACCAAACAGAGGAAAAAGTGGATGATATGAAAAAAAAGATTTTTCAGTTTTGAGCACTTGGTTTTTTAAAAATGTACTTAGTATTTGACTGTAGTAACTCTATTAAGATTCAAGTAGATAATTGTACTTTCCAAAGTTAAATTCGTCAGGCATGATGAGCAATTCTTCTTTGGCTTTGGCCAACTTCTTTCGCAGGAAATCTCTCCTCTCGGTCCATTCCTGGAGCTCCTCAGCACTGTGGGCGAAGTCGCAGCTCACACTGTCAGGGCATGTGCCTCCAAGTCTGTACATCATAAATATTGTGATTAATAGTCAATTTTAAAGTTATTAGCAGTGGTTTAAACGTAAAATAATTGGAGTCCGAGCTTTACGTCAATTAAGATGGCAGTAATAATAATGTATCTCAATGTGCACAGTTGTCCTTTCCAGGTTTGTTATGATTAATGTGAAACAGGGACTAAAGGCAGAAACCTAGTTTAAAAAAAAATCTTACTTTGGGCAAATTTGGAACTTTTTGCCTGGAAAACGGTAACTCCACGTCAGGGTCTCTTCCTCTCCCTCACAGCTGAACACCCGGTCCTTGTGTTTCTCTGTAGAAATGTGCTGCTGCCACTGACGCTCACTGTTGCTGTACTTGCCGCACAGTCGACAGTGGAGGCCACTCTGGTACAACAAAACTCAAGTCATAGCCAAATGTAAAACAATAGGATTACAATTTAACATCCTAATACACACCGACTGCTCGACGTTGTCAGTTGGCATGGCGATACATTTCTCCTCTGCTTTTGGCTGGGTGTGTGTGGAGCTCTCAGGAGGTTGGCTTTGGGTGCTTAATGTCAACCACATGTCGTACATCTGCTGCATGTCATGTACTGACAAGGGAAACATACAAGTGAACTCGAGCAAGAAAAAAAAAAAAAAGCAGTCAAGTGTAATAACCAATTTCTCCACTAGATGGTGGTCTCAGTACTGATGTCAAGTAGGGAAAAGCACAAAAGGCAACAGTTCTCACAGAATAATGTTTCAACACTTACGCTCTTTATTCTTCATGTACATCCACATGTCTTTTTCTTCCTCGCTGTGGGCAAATGTGCAGTTGGCAACTGTACATTTGTTCTTCTCCAGATTACGGTTGCAAAGCTGCAATCATAACACAGGTTATTTAAGTTCATTTGTAAACTATGAGTGTTAAAATCCAACTATTCAATTAAACCAATGGTCTACTCACCCTCATGTCAACTAAGGGTTTGGTTTATTTTCAAGTTGGACTAACATTTATTCCTTTTAACTCTAAAAAGAGATGGATTACACTTTAAATAATTTAAACCCTTGGTTGACACGAGGGTGAGTAAAAAATAAAAAAAATAGAATTTTGGGTGAATAATCACTTTAAAGAAGAGGAGTGGTTACCTCATAGTGTGAGGGAAAGTTCTTGGTGGTATGTGGGAGTGGGCGCACCTGAGCCCACTTAGCTTTATCCAACAACCGTACCATCAGAATCTGTTGCTCCCTTTTCCACCTGAACATAACAACCACCATTGCATTTTCTGCAAACTGAGAAGTTTTAACATTCTTTGACTTTCTTTATGGTTTCTACTTACAGGTGTCGGGCCCTGGCTGAGCAGTACTTGAAGACTTTGTCCGGTTCTGTGACACGTCCATCCCGCCAACACTGAGCACAGACGAACTTCATGTTCATGTTCAGGTTTCTTTGTTTTCCAGCTGCAGAAGCTGCTTTTCTGTGTCCAGGGCTTGCTTCTGCAAACTTGTTATCACCAAATCACAAGTTAATAAATACATGATATACAAACTAAAGGTGAGGTACTATTTAATAAATGTCATAGGTTCCTACTTTTGTTGTCGGTTTTCTTTCCATCTCATAAAAGTGGGTTGCCACTTTGACAATCTCCTCAGGACTGATCCCTGTGAGAGGTCAAATTTTAATTTGATGATTTTATTCATGTTAATTGTCAACAGTTAGCAACAACACTGCACTTGAACCAATATAAGAAGGTTGGATTCTCCATAACTATTTATAGGGCAACAAATGTAAAAACCCAACTCTCCTGACTCATTCACATGTTACAAATGTTGAAGTCTTCCTCTCCAAGATGCAGTAAGTCAACATGTTTAGAAGTTATTACTTTATAAAGTTCCTCACAGAAATCTCAGCCAACAAGAGGTTACAGGAGCACTCGGAGTCCATTATGATGTACTCCTCCTCCAGCTGTAATCACCCCCCCTCCCCCACCCCGCTTTGTCCCTAGGAGGTGAATACTTCCTGGATTGATGACGCGCAGTGACAAACCTTGATACTTGACCAATCACGGTCGGGGTGATTAAAGTAAAGATTTAATCTCCAGAAAAAAAAATTCTAATGTAAATATTTCATTGAAAAGTACAATAGAGGTCCAATATCTATTTAAGACACACTTAAATCAACACATTAGTGGAACTTTAAAATCTAGTTGGACAAATAATCTGCACCTGTGCTGCGCTGAATCTTCCATGTTTTAAGCTCTATGGTGGAGTGAGCGTAAGGGCAGTCTTCCTCGTAAGGGCAACCAAATCGTACGGCTTTGTGGCAAATGTCCAGTTGACACAGGACGTTCAGTGGGCGAACCTTCTTGTAGTTGATCGTGGTCGTCCTGACTAAAAAAGCAAGGCACCTAAAATGTCAAAATAAGCAAACGTGAGCACAGATTGTCCGCCGTTCGTTGGCGAGACACGGACTTGTTAGCATCAAAGTTGTGGGAGACATCTTGGTTGGAGCAGATGGATGGATTCATCTTCAGACGTTTGCTGATGATTCTCGGTTTGCCATCAAAACACTCCTGGAGAAAGAATTATAATATAATTAGCATCTTATCGTGAGCCCTTATTATCCAGCAAAAGTTCGAGTTAAAGTTGAAGTTGATTGAAAGTGTTCGGTACCTTACAAACAAAGATGAACGTGCCCTTGTTCTCCTGCAGCAGACGCGTAATGTTGGCCACAGGGTCGCGGACAGATGCCGACAACTCAAATAATAGATTTCTATCCAGTGTCCCTTTCCTCTCCTGCGTCCACACGTCTATCTCCAGCTGGTTGAAGGCAAAGGTGCAGTCCTCTCCATACTTGCATAAACCCAGGTCACCGGAGTTGATCAGTTCTTAAGGTGCAAAACAAATCTGACTTAAATTACGCGAATTCCCTCAAATATGTGCCACACATTCATTGTCAACAGATCAGAAGTGAAGCTGTGACAGGGACATTAGGTCTAGAAGAAGGTGACGGATGCCGTTAATCATCCAAAGATAATATAAGATCCTATCAGATTATAGATGATTCTATCAAATCCCTAACAGATGAACCGCTGAAGCTAAAGAGGCTTCTTTGAACTTCAACCAGCCTTGATCAGCGATCAAACTTCTGCACTTAGCTGACAAAGACTCGGCTGGTTCCGGAGCAATTATATAATATCATTGTTCCTTGATCTTACAATTCTAATTGCCAGCCATATATATATATTTTTTTTTTACGTTCATATCACGTTTTTTAAAGGCATGTGCATATTATTAAAATGGCAGAGCAGCAATATGAATTATTAGTATTAGTTAAGCATAAGTTAAATGCATTCTTGAATTTACACAAGCTCTACACATGCTAAAAGAAATGAGCTACTAGAATATTGATGAATATCAAAATCTAGCAAATTTCCAGCTGGTCACGTTTTACACACAAATTCGTTCTGCTCATGTTTCTTGAATGAGAGACCCACTGTCTTGAACCGAACCTTAGGGTGAGTATTTGAAACTTCTTACCTTTGCAGAGCACGAACGGTCCATTAAATGACGTCCAGGTCGGAATCTCTCGAATTCTGGTCCACTTGAGAGGGACATTAGACTTTCGTCTGCACAACAGGATGTCTCGCTCGCAGTTGTGGACCAGATTGGGCTTGTGGACAAAAGTATTTATCCCTTGACCTTAAAAATACACAAACAACCATTTTACATGCTATCCTGTTAAAGACAGCTTGATACATATAACATTTGCCCACGATTACTATGAGACTTGTGTCCCTTGTGTGATTCAGTTCCACACCCCTGATGTAGATTATAGATCAAATCCTTTAAGTGTTATGAATGTGAATGATGTGCATATAAAAGAGTGGACGCACCTTGTCTGGGGAAACATGCGACACAGGCCTGAAGGAACTCATGGGTGTTGGACAGAACGTTATTGCTTGCATTCATCTTCTATTTTGAACAACAAAAATACATTATTAGCCATTATTTAATAACATATGTTAGTCATAAACACTTACTCTATGGTTGTTTTTTGGAGAAACAGCAGCAGGAAAGTCAGAGAGACCTGAGGGACATCAAGTAACAAATTATATTTTAGACATTCTAAGGATCTAAAGAAGTTCAACTCTTTTCACCTGAGGTGCTAAAATCTGAGAGCGAGTCAAGACTTTCGACTCCAGTGGACACTACTCCGTCACAAAAGTCCAGCTGGTCCAATAAGTTCCCATTAGAACCAGCAAATTGGTAATTTGTTGGTTTTTCCAGTGAATGCGTTTTCGCAAACAAAACTTTAAGGTTCTCTTTCTCGCCTCTGTTGGCCATAGCAAACTTGGAGCTCGGTGCAGCATCACAGAGGGAGTCCAGAGTGTCGAGACCAGCAGCTGCGGTCGGCATCAAGCTTGGAGTTCCAGTGCAGACGGGTAGAAAGTCGTCCAACGAGTCAAGGCCATGCGAGGGCAACAGTTCGTCTAGAGAGTCCAGGGTGGTCTCTTCTCCAGAGGCAGGAGTGTTGAGCTGACTGACGGCTGTGTGGAAAAAAGCTGGTGGGAGTTGGGGAGTTGGCACAGGGAGGCGTGATGGCATTATGTGGTTGGGGGTGCTAAAGTGGTTTGAGAGTGCAGCTGGGGTCTGGAAAACCAAGACATGATGATAGTGGGTACATGCACACATTTTAGACATAATTTATATGGTTGAGACTGAAATATTGTCAAGTGCGATAGCATGTCCAGAAAACAAGATGGTGATCGTAATCACTTGTGATGTCACCTCTGTTTGCACGGCAGAGAAACCATCCAGCAGGTTGTCCAGGTCCTCATCAAGCAGCTCTGATTCTGGCAGAGGAATAATACCTTTGGGAACCGGAGCAGACGGCTGCAGGAAGGTGCTGAACGTGGCCGAGGGAAGAGGGACGTTGTAGGTGCTCACTGAATAGAGGAACAACTCTTCATTGGCTGCTCGGATAAAAGCGTTTACGCTTGGAAACCTACCTGCTGCACTGATGTTCTGAGCATCAACTGAACTTTTGTCAGTTTCAACATGAGCCCCAGATGCCTTGAGGTTGAAGGAAAAACAGTTAGATGAGGAAGCTAATCACTTAACATAGCACATTAAAATAATCAACACACGTTTTGAAGTCTACGATACATTTCAAAAGTCAAACTGTACTGTCCAACAAAGTACAAAATGAATTTTGGTTTTGATCTTCACATTTCTACAGTTTTACTAGTACAAATACAGGCAACTAGCAAATGGATAAAATGTAATTGAAATGTTGTATTTAAGATGTCAACAAACATACAAAATACACTGCAAATGTATGTGAATCTTGCTCATGAATTCTCTATTAAATGCATGTATAATCCTTAAAAACAGTATACAATTGCATCAGTATACTACATTCATTGGACTCTTTATGGTTTGAATATTAAATTTGATTATACTAACAAACCTTGGAACTGACGTAGGGATTTCTAGTTTTAAGTCCGAGTAGCACGGCGAGTTCCTGGGCCAGATCGTTAACCTGTTTGTCCTGTAAATCAGAAGATCCCAAATAGACAAAAGTTCAATTTATTGTAGATATAAAATCTTATTTTTAATCAGGAATATGTACAATTTACTTTGAAGATTAGAGCCTAAATGATATAATAATCTCCTATTAAAAAAGAAAAATAAATGATGGGATGGTTAAAATGAATTCAACCGCTTAATGAAAAATAACATGCGAGTCACTGTGAAAGATTAAAACAGATTTATATTTTTATGTGGGGAAATGTTTTTTGAAGGTCACATGAGGGGAGGTTTTAAAAAAAAAAGAAAGAATGTGAGGAGTAGACCGTTACTCAAGGTCGCAGTGGAAGATAGTGATTTATGATGACATACCAGGCGGCTGAGCAACAGACAGTCAGTGGTGCAGTTGTAGGCTTCTCTCAGGAGCCCCATGTCCCTGAGACACAGAGCCTTTCTGTAGAGAGCATCGCAACTCTCCTTATTAAACTGAAGAACATCATCACAATCCTTCACTGCTTTTTTGTATTCTTTCTGCAAAACAGGTAAAAGAAAGTCAATTAAAAAAAGGTTCAACCTCTGCTCAAAACTCTAAGAGTAAATTACCAAAGAGTGGTGAGCAGCAGCTCTATTCATGTGGAGACTCTCCAGCAGAACGTCCGGAATCTTGACCCCCTGCACGGACGCATATTCATAAACATTTAAACCTTCACTGAACTCCTTCTCCGCCTCTTTCAGGTCTCCATCCTTAAACAAGTCTTTGGCTTCCTCAAGTAAGTCGGTGACCAACTGGATCAGGAAGTCCTAGGAGATATAAAGGTGATTTACTGCACTGTGAAGGCAACACAAACAACACACGACAAGCTTCAGTGAAGTTTCAGAGAAATTGTTGGAGACGTTATCTAAAGAGTCAAGGTTTTGAAGGATGTGAGTTCCTCTAACATTCCTCGTGTTAGACATTAGGGAATAACTTCTAGAAATGCTTACGTTTAGCTTCCACAAAACCACAAAAAGTAAGGGGGTGGGGGTCACCCCTGACTGACCTGGTCACATAAATTATTCAAGCAGATTCCTGAACTGAGGCAGGAATGTGGTAAAAAGTAGATCTCTGGGTTAAGATGGCACCTCATGCTATAAACAGTTTCTTTTGGCTAATATTTGACATAAATAGAAACGGTTTAAAAAATATGAGCTCAGGTGTTTTTCACATCGACATTGAACAACTTATAGATCCGGAATGTTGAAATGTAGCATTCCCGGGGAAGAAGTCTCCAGGAAACATATGATGCTGAACATTTATTGAGTTGTACTACTTATTTGTACTTTCTCAGCTACTCTAGCTACAGCGACAACTTGTCGTCGACAAGTTCAGGTGCTGGACAGAAAAACAGAGAACATCTTACTCACAGTCCTGAATCCTACAATCCCTTTAGTTGTCTTGAATAAAGACAACCATGATATACACCTCAAGCAGCAATATGCCTTTAATACATTCTCATTTGTTCACTCTGATTCAAAGACTTCACTATTGTGTGGGTCATTTAAAAACTCTGATGCGCACACACTGAATTTATCATCTGGATCAACATGTCAGACACAACCCTGCAATCAGAAGAGAGAGAAACCTCTCACGAGACTTGCACTGATGGTAACGTTTACTTTTTGTTGTTATTTTGGTAGTTGTTCAGATCAAACATTCTACCATTACTTACGAAACACCTAATATTGTGCCTCACCAGGCAAAGATTTATCAAGTCTACTTACGCACCCGATTTGACTTCATAACCGAAAAAAATCTCATGACGTGAACCTACTTAAATTGGCCCCTAAGCAAGGGATATAAAACTTGGAAAGACTGAGTTAAAATCAAAATTGACAGAATCTTTACTTGTTTCATACAAGGTCAAGTGAACTGGAAGAGCCAGCAGTAGCCAGAAAAGTACTTTAAAAGAGAACACACATCTGCTCATTTACACCTTCATGTACAGGTTGTTTTTTTATTTTTTCATTTTAGCTCCAGGCAAGTCCCAGAATTCACTTGGATTATTCAGCAGAATGTTAGGCCATCTGACATCTTTGATAAATACAATTAGAAGGTTTTTGTATTTTGATCAAACACACTTATGATAAGATCAGAAGATTTCATAGTCACAACAAAAGCTTAAATTGTGTAAAAAATACGTATTTGGACTCATCTGTTGTATATAAACTTGAGTGACGATTTTTTATTTAACTTTACCTGGTAGTGACTGGGTTCTGGATAAGGCAGTGATGATCTGAAAGAGACACCGATGAATAAAACGAATAATGTCACGACATTGAGCAATAGCGAGTTTTCTTACTTTATAAATGACAGGCGCTTGTTTATGTCCAACTTGCGTTTATGCCTGATGGGCTCCATTTGTATTCCCTAAGGAGACAAAAAGAACAAGTAACTTTAAATACACTGAGTTTCATTCAGCCTTGTTTAAAAAACAACATGTCGGATCGTCACATACTTACCCTCCCTGTGGTTCCTCAAATCACGTCGAATTATAAAGTAGAACTTGTGTCCATCACGTGTATAAACAGCCAACGAAAGACTATCTGTGAGAGACCTGTAGTTGAATAGACACAGACAAATGGACGATGGGAAGATGCACTCACTCGTTTCCTTTTGGACTCAAACTAACTTTCGTTTCCTCCTCAAAACTAGACGTTCTTCGACTGGTGCGTCAGAGTCCCGGGTGCTGTCTCTCAGGCATATTCCATTTCACTGACAATTTACAATTACTCAAAACGCGGGACTGGCTTTTCATTTTAAATTAGACTACATTTTCATCAACAACAACAAAAATGTTTGACGTTGAGAAAGTAGTGTCTGAACTTGAAACACTGCTCCTGAACGCACCCTTGTTGACTTCCGGGCACAGCTCTTTTCATTTATTGTTTGATATAATTAAAAATGTTATACACATTGCTTTTTTAAATCCTGGTTTGTGTTCGGCATCCATTCAATAAAGACGAAAAATATTATTCAATCATTTATGGGGAAAAGCTGGTGCTGCGTGAGTGACACATAAACGCATCGTTGTATTTAGAAGAAACTACACTTCCCATGCTCCATCGCTCAGACAGGGCGTCATTCCCGTGCGACTGTCGAATCTGCGTTTGAACGTCAACATCGAGCGGGAGAGAGTGAGTTTATTTCGTGGTGGTGATCATTTTATTTGCATTTTCCCGACTTTAATACTCCCTAAGTTACGAGCTGTGAAATAAAGAATCATAAACCGGTCTACTTTTCCGATTGGCAAAATGTGTGTGTCTCGTCAGGCTAGTTAGCGGCATTTACTCAGATGCCATAGTTAAGTTATTAAGTGACACCAAGAGCGACTTCTTTTTAAGGTTTTTTAGAAGTTTACTTTTGTATTTATCTGAGACACTCATTTATTTCAACCAAACCGCTGAGTTCCCTGTTTGGTTCTAGGCTTAGCAACAGGATGCTAATGCTAACAGACTGGTGCTTTCATACCAAAACAAATGTCATTATTCATTTAGTTCACTACCAAAAAAGAACAATTCATAACTTGTAGCTGCTACCGCAAACTCAAATCTGTTTCTAAAGTAATAACCGTCAAAAAAGCAATGTTTTGAGATAAGTAGGAAATAAAAGTCCACAATATGGCAAGGATAACATTTATTTAAATGTGTTTGCTTATCAGGTGTCACCATGGCGACAGACATCGTTTCACAATTGGCTGAATCACTGGCCAAGACTGGAGTGGAGGAGGCCGAACTGAGCTACAAAGGTCAAGGAAGAAAGCTCGATGATGCCCAGTCAGGTAGATGTAATCTGCACCGTGTGACATTATAAGAAACCAGATTTTTAATTAATAAGTATGAAGAATGAATTGCTTTCATTTTTTGGAAACTAATTATTGGCTCATAAAATGACCACACTATATTGAAAACCAAATTCGAACAAAAAGTTTAAATATTCTGTCAAATCTCAACTGACTTGTACTGTTTCGTCAGTGGAAGAGATTGTAAAAGAGATCCAGGACTATGAAGGTCTGCAAGCTCTGCGGTTGGAGGGAAACACTTTTGGTGTGCAGGCAGCACAGGCCATCGCTAAAGCTCTGGAGACAAAGAATGAGTTCAAGGTTTGGATCAGGACTTTCTCGCATTCAAGTTAGGCCTGACTTACTGTGAGACTATGTGTTCAAGTTTGTGAAACTGTACACCTTCATTCTTCAGCGCTGTTATTGGAGTGACATGTTCACCGGTCGTTTGCGTTCTGAGATTCCTCCAGCTCTGGTAATGATTAATTGCTCATCAAATTTAAATCAACTTTCAAATAAGAAACGTCATGTGTGTGTCTGTTTGTATACTAAAGCAGGTGTTTTTCATCATGTAATGAGGAAAAAGCTAATCAAAGAGATCAAACTCAACTTTCTGCACTATTTTCCGTGTAATGCAGAACTCTCTAGGTGACGCCCTGATGCTGGCCGGTGCCCAACTGACAATTCTGGATCTAAGTGACAACGCCTTCGGCCCAGACGGTGTGAAGGGAATCGAGAATTTGCTGAAGAGCACCGCCTGTTATTCATTACAAGAGCTGCGACTTAACAACTGCGGCATGGGAATTGGAGGAGGAAAAGTAAGGCGCATAAAGATCAGCTGTTGACACCTGTAGTGCTGATGCTGTGTCAATACATAACACTAAATCTTACACTCTTCATCATGCTTTTGTCAGATCTTGTCCGCTTCACTGATCCACTGCCATCAGAAGTCCACAGCCGACGGCTCCCCCCTCAGACTGAAGGTGTTTGTTGCAGGAAGGAATAGATTGGAGAATGATGGAGCAACCGCCCTTGCTCAAGCTTTCAAGGTAAAGAAGATACAGGGAACAGCTAATCCTTCAACAGACTAAACACATTTGAAAGTTATCGCTGCAAAAATGTGTAAGTAAACTACTGAGGTCAGGGTGACTGCATTTATTTTAACCTTTTTTTTTTTTATTTGTTTTTTTTTATCCCTTTAGAGGAGAAACATTAGACTGAGGAACAGCTTTTCCCCTCAGCTGTCAGACTGATAAACAGGGTTCCTGCTCTGTCATTTTGTACTCATATTTTTGTACTGTACAGCTTTAACCAGCAATAAGGTTATTGAATAAATTAGCAATAATATTGTTATTATGATTTAAATGCTTAGATTTGCCTGTCTCTTACGCTGTTATATCGCTGTCTTACTGGACCTCAGTTACACATTTCTCTCAATAGCTATTTAATCGAATATACAAATATTTTCATATTTGCCAAGTTGTTCTATTTATCTGTATCATTGCCTTTATTGTACTCCGTAGTTAATGGGAAGCTTGGAAGAGGTCCACATGCCCCAGAACGGCATCAATCACCCCGGTGTGACGGCACTGGCCACTGCCATGCAACACAACACAAACCTGCGCACCCTCAACCTCAATGATAACACCTTCACTGAGAAGGGAGCCATTGCCATGGCTCAGGTATTATTATGATGACGCTTGTAGTGCATTTTGTGTCTTTGTCCAGTCATAAGAATGGTTTACTTAACACTGATTTGTTTTTCATAGGCACTGAAACATTTAAACAGCATTCAGGTGATCAACTTTGGAGATTGTTTGGTGCGTCCAGCTGGAGCCATGGCCCTCGCAGAGACTGTTTCTGAAGGTCTTCCCATCTTAAAGGTGAGTAGACATTTAGTTTCATATTTGTTCAATTCAAATTTGAAGTTTAAACAATCATACAGTATACACTGCAGCATTTTTAAAAACCTTTCTCTGATGTTTGTCGATGTGTCTCGTTTGTATTTAACAGGAACTCAATTTGTCTTTTGGGGAAATCACAGAAGAAGCAGCTTTGGCTGTTGCAAAAGCAGTGAAAGAGAAACACCAGCTTGAAAAGCTCGACCTTAACGGTACACTTGAGTGCAACAGGAAAACATTTGTTTTTAAAAAATGATTTATAAGACATTTCTTTATTTTCAGCAACAGCAATAGTTAAAACTATTATTGGCGAATCAGAATTTAGAAATCTTTCTCAGTATTGCAGTTTAGAAGCCGATAAGAGGACCATCAGCATAATTGTCTTTTGCTCTTTTACAAGTTTTTGTTAAGTCATTTCTGCGTTTTCCTTTTCTAGGAAACGCTCTCGGTGAAAGTGGTTGTCAATCTTTGAAGGACCTCATGGAGAACATGAACAAGATTGAGCTCTTGGGTTCAATAAGGTGACAATCTCACTAAGAAATGTATGTTTGGTCGTGCAAAGAAATGACATGTTATGGTGAAACTCATCCGTAGTGACGATGAAGGTGAACCAGAAGATGATGATGATGATGAGGATGAGGATGATGAAGAAGAGAACGAGGAAGAGGGGCTTGATGAGGAAGAGGAAATGGGTGAAGAGGAGGAGGAGGAAGAGGATGAAGAGGAAGAAGAAGTCACAGACGATAAGGTACAATTCCGTGCAGACCAAGTCTCTTTTTTTTGTCATTCATTCTTTATTACCTTGTCACAGTTTTCCACCCCGACGTCAGCACCAAGGATGCCCGATGTCTCCTCCTTCCTCTGCTTTCCTTCACCGGATAAACTTCTAAAACTCGGAGAGAAACGATCGCTTTTAATCGAACAGCAGGTGATGTTTTATTGACGTTTGTTCACACTCTCAATGCCATAGATAGGAAATATTAATAACCGTAAGTTATCAACAAAATCATTTCACCATCCAGTTTTTATAGTTTTGGTCTCGTACACAGGTGGATGTGACCGATGCCACCAAAACGGCAGAAGCTTTTCTCAAGATTGCTTCAGTGTACAAAGACGAGAATAATAGTGTAAAGGAGGTCGTGCTGGAAACAATCGGTAACTTTCCTGAAAAGGTTCAACCAACATGTTATTAAAATACCCCGTTAAACTAAAATCATTATTTTTGTATTTGTTAGATTCTCTTCTGAAAACTGCATTCAGCAATCCGACTGTCCAAGGCTTCAACTTTGTGTCGTCTTTGTTGGTCTTACTTGGACTTCTCAAGGTGCGTCATATTTACTTTGCTAGATAAATGGTACATAAAAGTTTGGTTGTGGGAGAATCTGGAGACCATTTTATGACCACTATTGAGTTTCAGAGGCTCAACATCATTAATTTAACCTTAATCTTTTATTTTCAATTTCAACACTTTTTTTGTATTTTAATCTGGAATAATATTATAATTTTAATTTGTTGACCTTCTCCTCCCTCTTCTTAAATCTGAAATATTGTGTGTCATCCACTCAGAGTGAGAACAAAGTCAAGCCAGTCATTCTGGTACCAGGTCACCTCCAAGTCCTGGAGCATGTCGTCCGACAGGATTATTTTCCTAAAGACAGTTTGGCCATTCTGGAGGCCTTCATTTCCCGGTAAGGAAACAACCCTATCAGCCAATCAGCAGAAAGGATTCAGGTACAAAACTCTGTACCAAATCTCCACACAGTCCTGTAAAGGGAAGCACAAGGGGTTGGTTTGGTTCTTAGGGTTTGCACGTTCTCCTCGTGTGCGCTTGCTTCGTTGATGCACTTGGTCATGATGGATGTGTTAGGAAGTCACTAGTGCAATGATTGAATCTGCATGCTTACGAACATTGTTCTAAATGTCAATGTGTCTCTGTCATGTCCAGGGAAAACAAGGCTCTGGAGTCTTGCGTTGGTTTGAAGAAGAACCTCCAGTCAACCCTGCAGAGGGTCATGTCTGAGAGTTGAAGACAATCTCTCTCATCACTCATGGACTTTTAGAAACTGGTACAACTGCAGCTCAGACATCAACCTGCTGTTGGTCAGTGTAGTTCATCTTTCTTATGTAGTGACGCTGAAAATGTCAGGGTGATCTAGACATCTTCACTCCTCCGTACCTCAAGAATAAACCTCTGACGTGACACATCATTGTCTGTCTTGTACATTTGCTGGACTTTTATTGTCTGATTTATATTATTTGTGAAAATTGTATATGATTAAATACAAGTTGGGATGTCTTCCATTAAATATGAACCTCCTGGAATGTAAACAAAATACTCATAAAGGGATTTGTCTTTCTAAGGGCACAGCTGTTTCAAGTGTAAAATAAAGTATTTGATGTGAACTTTGCGCTTCACGCTTTCATTCTCCTTGTGTGACAAATCAAAACAGAGCAACAGGCAGACCATGTGTGTCTCAAGATGAGTATGTTCGTTTGAAATTCAAAGATTGATTAAATGACAATTTAGTTTCTGCTGGATATTGAAAGATGTATGGTATTAATTATCTTCGTTCTGTCGTGTAGTCTGTTGCTGCTAATGGTACTGTGTT
Organism: Callionymus lyra; assembly: GCF_982586985.1. Classification (NCBI taxonomy): domain Eukaryota; kingdom Metazoa; phylum Chordata; class Actinopteri; order Syngnathiformes; family Callionymidae; genus Callionymus; species Callionymus lyra. The sequence continues at coordinate 23,369,551 of NC_141832.1, read as the reverse complement.
TCATATTAAAGGAGGGGTAGGTGATCTTGAAAAAAATACTTTTTTTTCTTCAAACTTTCCCAGAAGCCATGCCTTCCAAGCTGTACAGGAAGTAATGTTTGCTCAAACGAACAGCACAGTGTCTTATGTAGGCAGAAAAAAATTTGGTTGAGATTGATTTATCTTTACCATCCAATAGTTTGGTTGGGTTCTGATGTCAGAACTGTCTTACCAAAGCTCACTATTTTTATGCATATTCATGGTTACTCGCGTGCAAACACACATACCTCCATGGTTTCAACATTCGCAAAACTAGTAAAATGTTTAATGCTTTTGTACAGTCAGTTATAGAGTTTAATTTTTTTTAATTTTTTTTACAAAAGTTATATAGCCCAAGATGGATTAAAAAGAAAAGTTAAGTCAAGTCTTATTTTCAGAAAATGATTGTTTAATAGTATTTTTCAATTAATTTGAATATTTATTTAACTGGTAAGAAGGGAAACATAGGAGTAAACTTTATAAACTTATCGTAAGAAAGGTATGTTCACATGACGATCAAATTTTCAGATTCTTATCAAGACTTCGTATAACTTATTTTAAGTCAAATAATGTAGATACATGGACAGGAAATACACTAATATTAACATTATTCAATAGAAGTGTATATATTCTAAAATAATCCACATTCATGCCTCCTATGTGCTGAAATTATATTTCTTTAGTTACTTATTTGTCATTTAAGAGAGTCAAATGAGAGTTTAAGTCCCCTCACAGTGTCAGTGTTTTGTGGTTACATAGAAATGTGAAGCCCACGTGTTAATTTGCATTGTGGGGCGAGGAGGAGCAGGGGTCACCTCAGAAGAATTTACCAAAGTCTTGTTTGGCGCTCTGCTGAACCAGATTTCACAAGCGGACACAGTCGTAGAGTCACCAGCTTGAACAGAGATTCCCTCCATTACAGTAAGTAGAGTTGAATTCTTTGCAGGTTTTTATGATCATCATATAATCTATCTAATTGGTTTTCCTGTATTACCATTTGTCATTTCTCCATCATCTCTCTTCATGTACAGATGTGGCTCCTCTCTGTGCTCATGCTGGTGCTGCCCTCATTTATGGTGTTCCCGGTGCAATCCGGCAAATGTCCGTCAGTCTGCAGCTGCGATAGCAAGACTCTTTCGGTCTCTTGTGTCGGCAAGAACCTGGCGCAGGTTCCTCGAGCGATCGATGAGGTGAGGACTTGAACCAACCAAAAGTAAATGAAGAATCCTGCAGAACCACCCTCACAGCAGACTGAGTTTAAACATAAGATTTTTAGCCTGAAAGAGTTGCGTGAAGTTTAACCTGACCCCATGCATCCGTGAAACCTCTTCCAGTTCTACCTTGAAAGGTGTCAACTAATGAAGCTTTGGGGCCGACCATAAACTCAACATGACAAGTCATGAGATAAAATATACCTTTAAGAATGAAATGTTTTAACGCAAATGTAGCACAAGGAACATTATCTATAGTTTAATTAAATCAAAGCTGATGAGTGTTGCATGTGTGTTAATGTAAAATATCTATTTAGCCTTCCTTTGGAAAAAGTTTTTCTATAGGGAATATCTCGGGTGCAGTAAATAAGAAGTTAAAATGTTGTGTTTTTTTCCATTAAAATGTATTTATATTGCTTTTCCTTATTCATTTCTCTTTCTATGGCATTAATGATATACTACACTGATTATTCAGTGGTGTGTTGGGTCAATTTAAATGACTACTAAAGTACTATGAATTAATTATTTTTATTTTATTTTTACAACTTTTCACTGAATGTACTTAGTATTTGCTTGTTTATGATAATATTCATTATTTTTTTAATGAATGTCAATATAACATTTGAAATGTTAAAACTGTGAATTGTTTTATTGAGATATAGTTTTTTTGAAACATTAAATAATTTTCTATATATTTGCATTCAACATTTTTTATATTGAAAGGTTAAATAGTTGTTTTAATAGATAATTTAATTCAATAACTTTTTTACAATTATAACAATTTTTTTGTAGCCATTTAAATTCATTAAAAAATGTTGGTATAACAACAGATGATACCAAAAGAGTGCGAAGATAATCGATTGTACTCGCCAAAACGATTTTTTATTATTAACGATTAGATTATTCGATGAAAACAAACTGTCAATATTTTAGTTATTATATTACATTATTTCAAAAATAATAATTAAAGTATTAATTATATTAATTATAGATTAATTATATTATATTATATACATCCATACTATCCCAGCTACTCAGGGCAATAGGCTCATGTGAACTTCTGTGGACAATAAAAAGGGTTCACTCTAACTAACCATTGGTCGTACATTTAAGGCGTTAAAATCCTCATTATGTTCATGTTTGTAATGTTAATAATTACCATTATTAAATATTTTTCGACAGATAACTGTGAAACTGGACCTGAAGAACAACAAACTGGTCCAGCTGCCCAGAGGGGCGTTCTTGCACACCCCTTACCTGACTCACCTGAACCTGCAGCGCTGCAACATCCTGAGGGTGAAGGAAGGTGCCTTCCGAACGCTTGGCCGCCTCGTCTCTCTCAATCTAGCCTACAACAAGATAGACGTTCTCTACCAGGTGAAGCTTCAAATACCTCTCTCACAAAGGTTTTTCTTAACCCTCCAGTGTCCCTCCAGGAGTCCTTTGATGGCCTCTCGTCTCTGAAGGAGCTCAATCTGGACCACAACCGCCTGGAGGAGATCCAGCCGGGGGCTTTCACGCAGCTTGGGTTTTTAAACATGCTGGCTCTGACCCACAATCAGCTGGTCTACATCCCCAACATGGTGTTCCAGGTGCTTCGCTGGCTGCCTTGTCGTACTCCTGCATGGTTTTAATGCTTCTCCAACTTTCCCAGGGTCTTCAAAACATCAAGTGGCTCCGCCTGAGCCACAACTCCATTAACAACTTGGCGCCAGAGGCGTTCGCCAGCTTGTTCTCACTCACTCGTCTTAGTCTGGACCACAACGAGCTCCAGTTCTTCCCAGTCCAGGCCATGAACAGGTGAAGCAGTACCTACTGTTGCTGCTCGGCTCCGATTGGCCGTCTGAACCTCCTCTCCTTCTCTAGGCTGCGTGAGGTCACTCGTCTGGAACTGAGCCACAACCCGATGATCTACCTTGGAGAAGAATCCATCACCATGCCCAAACTCACGCACCTCAACCTGGACCACATGTCTCTCCAGGATCTGTCTGAGCAGGCTCTATCTGGGGCCCCTCTCCTGTCCGTACTGGACCTTAGTCACAATCAGCTTCGAAACCTGGAGCCACTCTCTGGCCCAAAGCAGCTGTCCACCCTCAACCTGACCGGTAATAATTTGGTCCAGTAGGTGTGGAGACCCTGGAAATGTCTCCACTCCACTGACACGTTCTGAATCTCTACTTTGTAGGTAACCCGATCTACTGTAACTGCTACATTCGTCCTCTAAAAAACTGGGCCAGAACCCGACGCGTGAGGCTGCTGGGTACGTGTTCTGGACCTGCTCATCTGTCGGATGAGCCTCTGAACATGGTCGCTGCTCTGAATCTGCGCTGCCGCAGCAGAGGGGAGGAGCCTGAGGAGGACGGAGCCAAGGTCAGCAGCACTCCCAGTCCAACGGCAAAACCCAAAATCAAGTGTCCGGACCGCTGCGACTGTGATGTGAGTTACATTATGAATGATCATGAAAAGTTCTCTTGCTGTTCCTTCAGTTTAGTGGGTTTTTTAAATTCTAAATGGAAAGTTTGAATGATTTTTTTATTTAAAAAGCTATTTTAATAACTAATAATAATTTTGTAATTAAATTAAGTTTTCAAATTTATTTATTTTTCTTTACACATGTAGTTTGATATTCTAGCTCCAAACATTCAAAATGAAATGTTTTTAATTCAAAAACATTTTTAATTTGTATCTGTTTAAATAAAAATGAAAATGTGGGTGAATAATTGCCACCAGACAATATAAAAGAGTACCAAGCTTAGAATTGTATTTTCTTTTTATTTATTCAACCTTAAAGATATATAACTATTAAAATTATAATTATTAAATAAAAAAATTCCAGGACCAAGGGACCAGCATTTCTATACAAAATGAACATTTCAACATTTTATATATAACATTCAACCATTCAATATTTTTTAAATGATGCAGAGAAAAAATGCAATCCCCTTGGCAGTGGTCATATAATGTAGTTGTGTAATGTCGCCATCATTTGTTCTGCCCCACAGGCTGAAGGAAGTCATGCCACCTGCGAGGGTCGCGGACACACAAAAGTCCCTCGTGGTTTTCCCTCCAAGACTCAGCTGCTGGACCTGCGGAGCAACTCCTTCCACTACCTCCCCTCCAACTCTTTCCCAGGCGCCGGCAAGGTTCTCTCCCTCCACCTGGAAAACTGCAACATCCAGGAACTGGAAAGTGGAGCCTTCCAGGGAATGAAAGACTTGTACTACCTCTACCTGTCTGACAACCAGCTGACATTCCTAGAAGCCAAAGCGTTCGCAGGAGCACCCGTGCTCACGTACCTTCACCTGGAGGGAAACCAGCTGACCCGATTTCCTGGTTCGGGTCTGAGGATTGAATCGATTATTTGATTCATCTTAATGTATTCTCATGTTCGTGTGTGTTTCAGCTCTGGGTCTCCTGCCGAGCCTGTTTGTCCTTCATCTTGAGAGGAACAACATCTCTAAACTGGAGCCGAGCGGCCTGCTGTCCTCCAGCACTTCTAATCTGAGAGAACTTTACCTGACCAACAACACCTTGACCACGATTGCTGATGGATCCTTGGACTCAGCCTTCCTTGGGATCCTCCACCTGGCTTCGAATCAGCTGACTCATGTACCGACGCAGGCTCTGTCCAGAACTCCAAATCTGGAGGAGCTCAACTTATCTCACAACTCAATTGATGTGGTTGGTTCTGATGCTTTTCAGCCCATTTCCCAAAGTTTAAAAAGGCTCTACATGGACCACATGGATATGAAGAAGGTGAGATTCAGGACTGCTTGAGATTTTTGTCATTTAAAAACATCATGGAATTCTTTTTTGTTTAACACACTTAAGTTACAATGTTTGTGTGTAAAACTGAGTGAGAAACAAGCATCCGAAAACACCTCACAAACAGGTTAAAAAACATGAGTATTGGTGGATATCAAGGACATATTTTCATCATGTTTAGACGGCTATGCTAAATATACACAGCACTTTTTTTTTCTCTCTTGGAATCTTCTGACTGGTCACTATTTTGTATATTTACTTGCCAGATTTCAAAGGACGCTCTGTCAGGTCTTGGCCCAACACTTAGAGCTTTAACCTTGAAAGGAAACCAGCTGGAAGAACTTCCTGACCTGAGACCCCTAAAAAATCTGGAGGTTGTGGACCTGAAGGAAAATCCCTTACGTTGTGACTGCACTCTAGCGTCGCTATACAGGTGATTTTAAACTTCACACTGACTCGAACAGAAACGTTGTTATACCAAGAATGTTGGAGATGGCAGGAAAAAAACAGAAGAGGAAGACATATCAACCGACTTTTTCACTGAACAAACTTCCTGTGATGTTTTTTAGGTGGATGGAGAACGTAAGTCTGGAAGTGATGGCTACATGTGGACACCCAGCTGACCTCAGAGGTCACTTGCTCAAAGATGTCCAGGTCTTCAAGTCCTGCCCTGATACGAGCCCACATTCTGAAGTTCTATCTTCATCAAAAAAAACATCAAAACCTACAACAAAGTCTTCCCAAGCTAAGGCTAAGTCAGTAAAGCAAAAAGCCAAAGACAAAAAAACTTTGAGGACTAAACCTGCGGTGACGAAGAAGAAGAAGAAGAAGGAGACTGTATAGTAGACAAGCATAATAGCTAGAAATATATATTGAGATTTCAGAAAATTATATACATTGTATTCTTTACTAAGTATGTAACTTTGGCGTTAAATGCCATTTACTTTAAATAAAAAGACTTTATGTGTGCGTCTATGTCGTATCATAAATTGCTTCATTGTTAAACAGAATGTATGGGCATTACAATCAAAACCATTCAAAACAAGAATTATGTTGTTACGTTTGTAAGTTTATCTGGTTAACGATTGACAAATGCTGTGTTAATAATATAATTCTATATTTCCACTACGTCTCTTAGTGGTTCTATGGTGTAATGGTTAGCACTCTGGACTCTGAATCCAGCGATCCGAGTTCAAATCTCGGTAGAACCTGATGTTTTTGTTTTAAATACGCACAACATGCTGCTCCTTTTTTTTTAAACCCATAACTCATATTAGCAGCGAACACTTCAAATATATTTGAAAAGCAGATTAAAGATAAAAAATAAAACTGTTTCGCTTTCATGTGACGCGAGACCAAAGCGGAAGTGGTATTTGTTTCACTTCCTGATGACCCTAAAACTAATTCAGTGAGTCAAGATGGCAGCTGCGATGGATGTAGATGCGCCGAGTGGCACAAGCAGTGGCTCAAGCAAAAAGCGTTTTGAGGTTAAAAAGGTAACACTTGAATGTTGTGAACTGTATTACTTGAAAGACAGCCTGCGACGTTTCTTTAGGCTCTAGATATCTTGAGTCTTCTGACTAATGCTGGCTAACAGAACTTAGCTTCTGAATGCTAACTCATTCTGTTTTTCTACTCCACCCGGTGACGTCTAACGTTAATGTAACTACTGGCAGAAATGTATTTCTAAAACATTGTGCAGGATTCTACTACATTTCGCCTTCATTCCAAACAAATAAAGAGAAAATGATTATCATTTACGACGATTAAGTGAAATAAGCTTTATCTGACGAATACCGCCTTTGTTAATCTCTTTATAACCAATTCCCTAAAGGAGATCTCCAGAGGGATTGATAAAGTTTATTCATCTATTCCTAAAGGTGTGTAAGCTTGACTCTAATGTCGCGTGTTTTCTTCCAGTGGAACGCCGTAGCTCTGTGGGCTTGGGACATTGTTGTGGACAACTGTGCCATCTGCCGCAATCACATCATGGACCTCTGTAAGTTGACGTTAAAGCTTCTTCACGATGATCCTACTTTGATACAAGACCATTTCACATTGTAGGAGGAACAGCTTTTATTTTTTATAAATGTATTGTATGAGTAATGAGTTGTTATTCACCGAGTTCTCAAGTCACACACACACTCTGTTGCCGACACTCAAATGTTGAACAGAACAGGTCTTTGTTACTATAATATTGTGTTGTACATTTTTGGTTTGCCTTTTAAAGCACACATGCTGAGAACACAAAGAGGGAGAATTGGGTCTTTGCAGTTGTTCAACCAAGGCAATTTCTATTTTATTAGAACACTTTAATACTGAACTTTGAATGGAGTTGGCTCTGAGCTAGTAGATTTAAAGGCAGGAGGAATGAGCGTAAGGAACTCCAAGACTGAGGTTACCATCGAATCCTGGGATTCGTCAACCAAGCGACATGCAAAAGGGACATTTTTGGATCTACACATGAATAACTGAATGGATCTTTTTCAACCTTTCAGGCATCGAGTGTCAGGCCAACCAGGCTTCTGCAACATCTGAAGAATGCACGGTAGCCTGGGGCGTGTGCAACGTGAGTCTTTGTAACTGTGACAATTGCATCAGAGCTAAATGCTCTGTAAAACATGGATAAGCCTTTAAAGAATCATCTTTCTCTTTGATAGCATGCCTTCCACTTCCACTGCATTTCTCGTTGGCTGAAAACCCGACAAGTGTGTCCCCTTGACAACAGAGAGTGGGAGTTTCAGAAGTAAGTATTTACCTAAATTAGTTTAGATCTGTTACACTGAACTAGATGTAACCTGTCCACATGCTTGTCTCCACAGATATGGGCACTAGTGGTGGCGGTGTTGGGTTCTTAACAGATTCCGCAAGTCTCCCTCCCTCATCTATGTACTCGCACTCAAGCTGGATGTTTTTCTCCTAGTCGTTTATTTTGATATGTTATTCACAAATAAAATATTGTGACAGTTTCACCTCGTTTGAATTATCTCATTTCAAAGACCTCCAACACAAAATGAACTTCTGATGTTCAAGGACAAGCATGTGTGCTCTCCATAATCCTGCTGCTCGCTCTTACCCTAAGGGATTATCCGTTTGCTGACCCAGACTTCTGTCCTTGTCGCGTTTATACAACAGCTGATATCCACTGGTCGGTGAACGGGACAGAACTGATCTGCCGTGTGGTCTAACATTTCATGCAAAGTTGTTTGCCAGTTGAACTTCTAGAACGAGCAGCCGTTTAATGGGCTGATCTTCCAGAAAACTACCTTCATAGACTTAAGCAGATGGTTAACTTAAGATTGAAACTCTGATCACTTGAACACATTACAGCAAAACTTTTATTGTGATACTTCCCAAATGAACAGAAATAAGTTTTTATGGGTTTCATTTTAATTAACAAAAGTAACAGATTTAGCGCAGACAATTGAACGTTAGCTAGCTTGAGTGTTAACCTTCCCAGTTATCCAAAAAAAACCTGAAGTGAAAAGTCCCAGCTGAGATGAGTCAAATCATAGACCCTTGAGACATTAAGTGCAGACAGGTTAAGAATGTTTAAAAGTTGCAAGCCCTGCTCGTCCGCACACAGTAGAAAGATTGTGGAAAAGCGTTGTTGCTCAGGAACAATTTTCTCTTCGCCATGCTCCTCTAAGGCTGTGAAGGGGGCGGCCCAAACTTAGAGCTCAGCTTGGCGATCAGTGCCATAATTTTGGGGTTGTTTTGATACTTGGAGATGTTTGCTGGGTTCTTAGTCACATCCTGGATGGCAGTCATCACCTCAGGGTCCTAGAAAAGACGATCAGTCACTGCCGTGTTTCATTTCCATGAATCTAGCCGTGTTTTGTTACCTTCATGGCCATGAGGAGCTCAGGGTCGTTCAGCAGATCTCCAAAGCCAGCCATGCCAGGTGCTCCACCTGGGAAGCCTCCTGGGGCTCCACCTGGAGCTCCCCCAGGGAAACCGCCAGGGAATCCACCTGGAAATCCACCCGGGAACCCACCAGCACCTGAGAGGGGCGTGACAAGTGGTGAGCCAACCATTCCAGTCATAAAGATGGCAGAAAAGCAGCCTTACCTGGAAAGAATCCTCCTCCCTCAGCAGATTGTCTGGCCTCCTCTTCCTGTGGAAGAAACATCACCATTAGTTTTGCTTGTATACATGTACCTCACGTTATCGTGGTCATCTTTATCCACACACCCTCTGAGCTCTGGCGTGCTCCTCTCTCGCCTTCTTGATGCGCTCCTGCTTCTCCTTGACCTCCTTCTCTTCCCTCTTGCGTTCGTATTTGCGTCTGTGCTCGATAATTTTGGTGGCCTAAAATTTTTTAGACAAGCATGTCACTTCAGGGGCAACGAGGTGCTACGCCCCTCCCTCAGTACCTTCGGCTGGACCTCCTTCAGCAGCGCGCTGGCGTCTTCATCGTAGTCCAGTTTGCAGGTCATGGCGAGATCTTTGGCGGCCTCCTCCCAGTGACCGAGCAGCCTTCAGCCAAACACAAGACAAGGGAGTCATTGCGACTTCAAGAAACAATGATGTTCAAAGAAATCTTACCGGTGGGCCTTCCCCCTCCACTTGTAGGGCTGTGCGGAGTCCGGATTGATGATGATGGCTCTGTCACAGTCGCTGATGGCTGCGTTTGGTTTTTGCATCTTGATAAAAACGCTAGAGGATGAGAAAACAATACGTTATGAAATCCTGATCCCAGTATCTCAGGCTAATCTCGGGTGAGTCACCTGGCGCGCTTGGCATACAAAATAGCTACGCATGGGTTGAGCTTGATGGCTTCAGTGAACAGATCCACAGCTTTCTGCAGCTCACCTGCGGGAGACGGAAGGTGTTGATGGCAGCTAGAGAGTCTTGATGTCGTTTTACAAAACGTTTACCTTCACCGAGAGCGTTAATGGCCTCCATCTTCTTTTCGTTGGCCTGGTCGGCCATCTCTTCAGTCACCTAGATGATGTCATATAGAATCAAAGGAATCAGCTCTGCTGCACTTCTGCTGTTCCTCGGGCGGCCCATGATAAAAAGTACATTTGTTTCACCTCAATGTTTTCAAAGTCCAACATCTCTGGAAGGTCGTCAGTTTCTGGCTGGATTACGCCCTCTTGGTCAATTTCTGAAAAGTGGGATGAATGTGTCGTCATTACTAAAATAAAGCCTTCTAACTTCCACATCACAACAAATTAGTCCACCCCTCTCCCCCCATGAAACGGTTATTTCAAAAAAAAAAAAAAAACCTTCAAGCTACCTATATCACTCTCCTCACTCTCTGACAAGCCACGGGGTTCAGGTGCAGGCGGTGCAGCAGATGTTGGAGGAGGCCCACACGGGCAACCACCCTAAAAAAAATAAATCAGAGAAAACCATTTTTGACACGCATTGAAACAAGGTCATTATTCAAATGAAGGATAGTAAATCTTACGTGGCAGGAATCTTTTGCTTTTGGGGCAGGAGCGATTGTAGCACCCATGCTAAAAGATAAACAACACACACAGCTTTGAATCATCTTTGATTAACTGTGACTGATTTTGGTTGTTTTTTTTTTTTCATCCTTTTACTTGAATAATCAGGGTTAACTCCAAATCTCAGCTCACTTCTTGACCTTCCAAAGCCCCCTAGTGCAAACTGCAGCCCAGGGCCAAATACAGCCCTATGCTTGCATTTATGACTGTTAATATTTTGATTTCATCAATACTCCATTAGATGTGTATTATAACCGTTAACAAATTGGCGGCATCCATGTATAAATACTTAATTTTTCATTGCCGTTTAATAGCATAATACATTTTCTAATAAAAACAATTTGATACTTTGTTTTTTAAAACCCATCCCTTGATTGCCTACTCATCATTATAAATGGCTTTATTACAACCATGACCAAATATTAACTTTAATTTTTTCATGATTTACTAATAAAGTTTTGTGATTTTAAATCTTTATTGATACAATATCTATTAATTTTGTAATTTTTTGTTTTATTATATAGTATTGAAAAAACATACATTATATAATTTGACATTACTGTGACTATGAGAGGGACTTGTAATGTTTCGCCCTAAGAAAGGTTGAACACGTTTATAGCCATTATTGACAGAAAGACAGAAACTTATTTGCCTTTCGGCTGCAAGTCATGAGGACATGCTGCACAAAGAAAACACTGTTAAGGGTGTAAAAGCCAACAGTGTCCACCAAAAATGGAACATTTGGGTTTAGAACCTAACATGTGGATCCTTAACTCACCTATGCAGCCAGTTCCGGAAGAAGCTCATCTCAGGCAGGTGCAGGATCGCGGGGTTCGCCTCGCAAAGCTGCACGAACGCCTTCAACTCGGTCACTTTTCGTGAATCCATTTTCTTCTCCTCCAAAAGCAAAGATCCTGGATTAAAGACAGAAATGTTAGCTTGGTTGACAATAGCAGCTGCTAACGATAACAGTGCATGTTTGGGATCCGCTATGATTGATTAAATTAAAATCTAAAAGCAAGTTTTGAACTTAGAGCACAAATCTGCAACGTTAGTTCAATTGTTTTTTAACTCTCTGGTCGAGAAGATGAAGAAGACGGTTCTAGTAGAAGCGCAATGACTGGCGCATGATAGCATTGCTAGCTTGACTACATGACTCAATACACGCAAATAATCAGAGTGAATCTCGACGTGAGCAGCAAGACTCATGCAGTATAAAAGACACTAAATCGTCGTTGATGTTGAAATAAAAAAACAGAAGAAACCTTTAAGAACCGTAAGAGCCTCTCTATCCGTGAAGCACTGTCGACTGGCGGTGGCGTCGCTTCAGTCTTTTCATTCAGGCAGCTCGCAGGACAGACCGGACGGATTTGGAGGGTTATGTTCAGGGTTGTGACTGACAGGCTCTTCTGACACACCGCGTTTTTTGACTTTACTCGGCAAAAAAATGAAAAAATAATAAATTATACAAAATGTAGAATAAAACAAATAAATAAAAAGCTTTACAAATAAAGAAGATCAAACTTGATCTACTTGCCTTCCACCGAAATGTGCCTTACAATTATCCAGAGCTCTTTCGTCACACAATGTGTCAATCAAATAAACTGTATTGTTTTTGCTTTTATATAATTGTTTATAATTAAAATAAATACAGTCCAAATAACATGTTTTCAAATGCATATTATATACAGTTTGAAGGGTGTACATATAGAAGTCCATGGCTATATAGGAAAAAATCCTAAAATACATTATAAAGAAGAAAACAAAAAATCTTATTATATCGTGCACATTGCCGACTGGCATGGCGTCTTTGCAGTCAGGCTTCTCTTAGGACAGACTGGATAGACATGGGCGATTGTTTTCCGAGTTTTGTCTGCAAGACACACACACACACACACAGTGCCCCTGAATCACCAGGGCAAGGAGAAAAAAGGTTCCGCATACTTGCGCCTAAAACTCTTGAACATTTAAAATAAAATAACAATTTTATTGGTACTTTTCCACCCATACTGTTTATAGAATTGCTGCAGTTCATCTGGTTTCTAGCGTTGAACCCCACGGATCAGAAGCACCTCCAAAGGTGCTTAATATTAATATTAACGTATGAGATGCAATAACATGGGGTGATGCGAACACACTAGTGCTACAGAAAATGTGCGTCATGTACACACATAGCCTAGAAAAAGTACTTTCAGAATCAGAATCTTTTGCCAGTGTTGTAAACACAACATTTTTTGATTTTTTTTGGATCATTACAAAATAAAACAATAAAATTGTATAACACACAATATAAAAAACAGAACCAAGGCAGCCTGTCTGTCTGTGGCACATTAAATATCATTTTTACAACAACTATTACTGGGATGGCTGCATTTAGTGGTGTGACAAATGTGATGTGTTATGCAAATAATAATGCGTAGACGCGGAACTTGTTATTAAACTCTTAAGTAATAGACTTTTATGTTTCATAAATCTATATATTTTCCTGATATTCTGGAGCGCACCATTACCCAAACCTGTGAAACATAACTGAGGGTGAAATAACCCATGATGTCTCGCTAGCCGCAGCGTGAGTGAAATAAGTATGCTAGCGGCTTTAGCTGTCACTTATAAATATAGTTTAAAGATTGTTTTTTAACAATTATAAGCCTCCTGGAAAAACAAGGACTATTCACTTAAATACAATTCGTTTTCTTTGAATTGAACAGTACTATTTCGGCAGCGGTCATCATGCGTGGGGGGTCGGGGTCCTTCCTCGTTTCAGCTTGAAAATGTTGCCGTGTACAGTCGCTTCTGCCCGGGCGGCTGTACTGCCGCTGTCCCGGCGCTGCTGGTTACCAGGTAGAGTTTGAAACGACTTGACACAACTCTTTAAACACTGACTAACGACTATCTTCTGTTATTTTGCAAACACCTTTGGCACTTTAATTTAGTTTAAATGTTGTCAAAGTGTCTTGTAATTCTTTACTGTAACATTATTTATTTTGCTTTTCTTTTCCCCCACATGTTTTTTTTACAACAACGTGGTTATTTAAATTTTCATTGTTTCCATGTATATTTCAGACTACATGATTGAAAAAAATGTATCTTCCAGAGTTAGAAATAATTTAAAAAAAAAAACGATGGTTCCAAAATGTAAACCTTTTGGGGGGGGGGATTAACTATTTAGCTGTTATATGACCTGTTGACTTTGTCACTGTGTAGGTCGTGTGTGGTGTCCGTGTAGAAGTGCATCAGTGAATGTTGGTGGTTTGAAACCAAAGACGGTCCCTCCTCGCTACCTAGGCCAGCCAAGTCCTTTCACACATCCTCACCTCCTCAAGCATGGTAAAAATAAGTTGTGATGGTCCGACACATCGACACGTCTTCATCTTGCTCGTCGTTACACTTGGAAGATGATAAGTTTGTGTTGTTCATGAGTTCCTAATACCCTCTTCTATTTTCAGGTGAAGTGACTCCAGGCCTGAGCAAGACAGAATTTGAGCTTCGCAGACATAGACTAGCCTGTCTGATCGAGGAACAGTCCGATCGACTTGGACCCTCAACCTCTTCCAGCACTCATTTGGCTGTTGTTCTGTCGCATCCCACCCGCTACATGACCAATGATATACCTTATCATTTCCACCAAAACCAGGTATTGATATGTCTCATAGTAATTCGTTTTAATTGATCTTTCCAGTTGGTCCATTTTTCCTGAACTATCTACTACCATCTTGTCATCCAGTCAATGAGATTATTTGGGCAGCAGGTGGAAGTCCAGAGTTCACTTGAGCTCTGCGCTTCACAGAAAGAATAATCCTTCAAATAAATGGTTGGTCCAGCTTGTATTTTGGAAAAAAAAAAAAAGAAAAATCATTATCTAGTACTCCTACCATTATTATCATTTTCTGAACATTTATTTGGATAGTTAATCTAATGATTTTGATCAATTAATGATCCATGATCAATAACATTCTTGGATCTTACATTCAATACAATAACAATCAAAGGTTTATTCAATCAACATATATTGATATATTCTCAAAGGTTGATCCATATAACCTCTAATTTAACTTTCCCCCAGGATTTTCTCTACCTCAGTGGGTTCCTGGAGCCTGACAGTGCCTTGGTTCTGTACGGTAAAGGCCGACCAGACAAGTCCATCTTGTTTGTCCCGCACAGAGACCCAGAAAGAGAGCTGTGGGATGGACCGCGCTCTGGGAAAGATGGAGCCAGTGCTTTGACTGGTATCGAGAGAGTACACAGCATAGAGGAGTTAGGAGTCATACTGAAAAGCCTTCAAGGTTAGCAGAAACTTCTGACTTGAAATAAAAAAAACATAAATGTAAACTTTTACATGAATGTTTTTAGGCACTGCGTTGTGGTACGATGGATCCGAGCCAGCTCACCCTCGGCTCCACAAGTCACATGTGCTTCCTCTGCTGCAGTACGGGGCGACACCCCGTACCCTCAGGCCGCTCATCCATTCTCTCAGGGCGTTTAAGAGTTCAGCAGAGGTGGCGCTCATGCAGGAAGCCGGTCGCATTACAGCAGAGGTTGGTGTTTGTTTGTCTAATGGAACTTTTTCAAATCAAATTGATTTCATTTATTTGTTTATCAAGAACACATTTTCAGGATTGGTTAGAATTTGGTGAACTCAGTTGTGAGTTGGTTGGGAGGTGTTTTTGCTCCTTCTGTATTCTGGAACGTTAGCAGAAAAACAAAAAACTCACTAAAGTAAATCCATGTTCATGTGGTAGCAAAATGGGTTTTTATCGCACACTGTAAAGTTTTAAGAGACTTTCTATTCTATGGACTCGCCCTTGTGAGTTCCCAATGCGGGCAGTTGTATATTTATGAACCATGAAAATCGTTGTATTTATTTGCATGCGTTTTAAGATGAGCTCCTTGGCACAGGTATGCTGAGTGCTTTTAGAGATCTGACTTTCAACATCAGACAATCACATGCGTCTTTGACTGCAATTATGACAAAACCTTGAGGACCTGTTTGAACTTTTTGCTTCTTGTGTCTCAGGCTTTTCGTGGGACAATGGCCGTATCTAATGGTGATATTGATGAAGCCATTCTGTTTGCAAAGGTACAAGTCAAGCTTTTATTTTTGCAGCTACCTGATTTCTTTGTTCGTTAAAATGTGTTAAAAAAAAAACAAGCACATGAAAATGATCCTAAAGAAACTTAAAGGAATTTTTAATTTCTGTGAAAGGTTAGTTAAGGAAAAAATTAAGTGAGTTCTCAAATTTTACACAAATACGTTACAAATATGCTTTAAATCATTGTAAATCAATTAAAAATATAATGTTCCCTTACATTTGACCTTTTTTATTATTTTAACAATTTATTTTGTATTTACTCAAGTTGAATGAATGTTCAATTATTTTTAATTGGAACTTTCAGTTTGACTTTGAAAACCGCCTCCATGGTGCAAACTTCCTGGCGTATCCACCTGTGGTTGCTGGAGGGAATCGTGCCAACACCCTTCATTACATCAAAAACAACCAGATTGTAAAGGTGATTGTATTACCTGTGTCTTGAGTTCAAAAAGTGCGTGTTCAGAAGTGATGCAGACGCCACATTATTACCAATGACTCTTAAAGGCCGATCTGTGTATGTTAAACGTATGTTTTGTATGTCTTCTCATCTAAAGGATGGGGAGATGGTCCTGCTGGATGGTGGTTGTGAGTACTTCGGTTATGTCAGTGACGTCACAAGGACATGGCCAGTAAATGGGAAGTAAGTCATTTGAACTAGGAAGGTATAAGATCTAGTTGGGTGTGAAATTGCAAGAATAAATCGTGAAAATATATTTAGTGGGAGTAACTGTGAACAGACTGTGATTAACAAATACATCTAGAGCTTAAGCACTCGTTAATAAGGGTGTAAGAAAATATTGATATAATGATATATCGCGATATTGTTATTCACAATACTGTATTGATATTTTTAAAATGCATGTAATTTTGTGCTGAAGCCACTCGCCGGTGCAGCAGCGACTCTGCTAGAGGAGAAATCACGCTAGAAGATTTAACACCAATAACTTTATTAAACATCTGAAGACGCATCATGACAAAGAATATGAGCAGATCGAAGAAACGATTAAGACGAAACAAAAATAAGCAGTTTACTTTGCTGTTCTGTAGAGACGAGAGAAACGTTCAGTCGCACATGAAAGTCAACAATAACAAACGTTCTTGTAAGTGTTAATGTTGACTTTGGAATTTGCTTCGATCTAATAAATAGTTTAATAGTGGTTAAATAAAGGCTGACAGCGCTGAGTTCCGTGTGTGTGAGACGTAACCGGACACTCGCTAATTTAACAAACTTCAAGACGATCAACGATGACACAAAAATTAATTTAAAGTTTAAAGTTTAGTCATAACAACGGTAAATGCTTTACTAACTTGCTTTGAAATCTTTGAATTTTTTTTTCCTCCAAAAACTAATAAACAAAATGACTTTGTAATAACATTTTACTTTAATTCAAAGTTTAAATATATATTTAACATCCGCTTTTAAAGCTAATGTTTGGACAAATGTTGGCTTTAAAACAGAGTGTAAAGTTAACATTTATTGTTGATGTAAGTTTACATTTTTTAATATTTTGAGAATCTCTTTCACATTTTATTAGAGAAAGTTTATACTTATTTCTTTGCTGTAATATATATAAGTAACTTGTGTCCTGATGCACCTGATCAAGGGGTGCAAGACACGTGTTGGCTGCACGATGCTTCCTTAACCCATATGCTTATCTGGGTCAAGGTGAAAACAAATGTGTTTGAGTTATTCGTTGTGTTGTTTCTGGGCTAAAGTGAACGACCTCTCTGGCTTCCATAAATTTATATGCAGTGGTGGAGGTTGTCTACTTTGACCCAGACACAACCCAAGGAATTCCTCAAATTTGTATTTTATTAATTATACTAGCTCTTTCTTTCTCTCTCTCTCTTTCTCTCTATATATATATTTGGAAATGTGAATTATCTATATTTCTATTATTTCTGCTTAAAATATACTGTATATTTATGCAGGTTCTTTAACATTTTGAATTGAAAAATAAATTATATATTATTAATTTCATAATTTAAATCCTTTTTTTAATTATCTTTTTCAACCCACCCTCCCTTTTTTTAATTAAAAAAATGATTGTCGCTTGTCATCTAGTGAAGCCGATGTATCTCTCTCTGTATAGCATTTTGAGTCTTTGCAGGCTTGTACTCTCCATCACCTGAACAGGTGACGTCAGTTTAGTCTTCAGGGTCACGAGGAAATGCTAAATTTGGGACTCAGCCATCATAAGCCTCAACCACTTTTATGAAATGTTGTTTTTTAACTCTATTAACTACAAATCAACCAACTAAACAAGGAGCCTTCTATACCTTTTCTCCCTATCCAAGATACACTCCAGTCCAGCAAGAGTTGTATGAAGCTATCTTGGAGGTCCAGTACGCCTGTTTGGCCCTGTGCACTCCTGGAGTTAGTCTGGATCACATCTATAGCACCATGTTGGATCTTTTGGGGCGACAAGTCAAGCGGCTGGGCATTGTTTATAGCAGTGCTCGTGATGCTGATGTGCTAAAGGTAATGACACAAACAAAGATAACATTGAATACAATTCTGCTCCTTCTTAAATAAATATTTATTCCCATCAAGGCTGCGAGAAACTTCTGCCCACATCACGTTGGCCATTATTTGGGCATGGATGTCCATGACACTCCTGGACTTTCTCGTTCTCAACCTCTACAGCCAGGAATGACCATTACCATTGAGCCAGGTGAAACTTTCTTCACTACTGTTGAACCTTTCTTTGATAGGAATTGGACAGGTGTGTCAAACTGAAGACGCAGGAGCCACAATTGGAAGGATTCTTTAAATATGACCCATGACATAATTTTATGTTTTAAATAATGATAGGAAAACTTAGACATATTAAATCCATATTTCAGTTTTTGCCACCAAAGATTGACGCCCATTTTCAGAAAATACAATTTAGGTTTAGTCAGAAGGCTGTTGGGGATATTATTTCTATATGTCTTTGAATAAGAAAGTCTCAAAATTGGAAACTGCTCAGTCATAGCAAACCAATCAATACCCAGAAGTAAATCCTAATAATACAATTTCAGAAATATTGTAATTGTAAATATTTAAACAAATGTGTACAAAAGTTAAACATGTTAAATGTTGACAAAACTGAAACTCTGGTCATTGCTCCTGGTGATAAGATTCCAGGGTTGAGTCAGTACTTGAGTGACTTAGATCAGTCTGTTAAACTGAGCCTGAGAAACCTGGGTGTTGTATTTGACAAAGACATGTCTCTAGTTCAACAGTTTCAGAAAACCAACTAGAAACTGTTTCCTTCAACTGAGAAAAATCTCTAAACTTAGGAAAATGTTGCCACAACATTATCTGGACCTTGTAATCCATGCGTTTGTGTTTTCTTGTTTGGACTATTATAACAGTTTGTTTTCATGTCTTAACAAGAAGGATCTGTCTCACCTGCAGTTGATACAAAACTCTGCAGCAAGAATTCTGACCCACTCTAGTAGAAGAACTCACATTTCACCGATTATACAACTCTTCACTGGCTTGGAGTATCTTTCAGGATCACCTTTAAAATTATTGTTCTTACTTTCAGAGCTTCTGTGTGGAGTTTGTATGTTCTCCCCGTGTAGCGGTAGAGGTTGATTTAGAACTTTGGGGAATTGTCCATGGGTATAAGCGCGTGTGTGAATGGTTGTCTGTCTTTGTGTGTGCCCTGTGATAGACTGGCGTCCTGTCCAGGGTGTCCTCTGCCTCTCGCCCTATGACTCTGGGATAGGCTCCAGACCCCCTGCGACCCTGACCCTGGAATAAAGCGGTTGTCAATGAATGAATGAACCTTCAGAGCTATTCATGGTCAGGCTCCTCCTTACATCAGTGATCTGATCCAGCCTTACACCCCAGCTCGGGCTCTGAGGTCTGTGGATTAGAATCTTCTTCCTCGCACACGGTTCAGGACCAGAGGAGAGAAATCCTTCCTAAGCTTTGGAACGATCTTCCTCTCCCTCTACGCTTGATGGATCTACTGACTCCTTTAAGAAACATCTTAAGACATTTATGTTTGTTCAGGCTTTTCCTTGATTTTCTGTGTTGTTCTCAGTATTATCTTGACCTTTATAGTATATATTTTATTGGGTATTGTTTTGATAGTTTAAGCGCTTTGTGATCCTGGTCTGGAAAAGCACTCTTTAAATATAAATTACTTACTTACTTATGTTGTAAATTTTAAAATACAGTTTTGTTGAACGTTAAAAAGCTGCCAAATTTATAAAGGGCTCGCTTTTAACATAAAATCAAAAGCAACAGGAAACGAATGGATAATGGAAGAAGAGTAAAACACAATCATCATCATTAATTTACTCAAAAATAATGACAGAGAATGAAACGAATGTCTATAATATTTGTTATGACTGTGTTAAAGATAATATTCATACCACAAAAATGAATCCTCTCCTTAATTTGCATCTTTCCTTGCAGGTTTGTACATCAATGAAGACAATGACCAGGTCCCAGAGCGGTTTCGTGGCTTGGGTATCAGGATTGAGGATGATGTGCTGATTCAGGACACAGGAGGACCTTTGATTCTGTCTTCTGATGTGCCAAAGACCATCGCTGAAGTAGAGCAGGCCTGTGCACAGAGATAGACCAGGTAGAGTGTGTCTTGATGTACACACAGAGAGATTTCAATCATGTTAAATCATTTGCCGACACTTGAACAGAACAGGAAGCTTGCACACTCACCAGTCTGACTGTATTTCAACTTGCATCTTCCCAAAACATTGATATAACACTGCTTATAATGTGGGCTGTAAAGATCATCAGGGGAGAACAAAACTGCACTCAGAATTATTTTCATTATTGTCTTTAAAATCATTATTTATTTAGACTCATAATTTTTGGACATGGGAAATAGTCTAACTTAAGTAAATACTAAAGAGTGAGAATTTTAAAAGGGACGTTTACATAAACAAAAATATATATTCTTGCTAAAGCTTTAAGATGGGGGTTTAAAAATATACACACTAACTGTTTAACAGTTGCTCTATTCATTAAAATTCCACATTGTTTAAGGGTCTATAACTGGCACTGTGTGATTTTTTTTTTGAGCCAACTATACATGCACTAGTCTGCAAGATCAAGTGACTGGAAATGACACTGGACTTCAAGTTGCCCGTGGAGATGCTTCCACTCATTCAGAGACAAGAACGAATGGAGCTGATTTTAAAGACCGCAGAGAAGATCTTCACCAAAAACTTGCTTACTATTCTGGACCAGGGCCGGGTCTAGACAGGCATGTATGAGGGGCACAAATCTTGAGGGGGCATTGTGCTGTTACTTACTTACTTACATGTAAGTTTGAGGGGGCACAACATTTATTTAAGGGGGCCAGGCCCCCTCTTGCCCCTGCCTAGACCCGGCCCTGTTCTGGACAGAGTCTGGAGAAGGACAGTCAACATCTCATCCAGCCCTCTTCCAACGTCCAAACTACTTTTGAATCTATCTGACTCAACCATTCATCTACAATTGAATCTTTCTTTCAAGTATTTGCTATCATCAGAGTTATTTGCTGTATGAAAAGACTTAACAATAAAGAATACTCTGGTAGAATCACGTTTCTGGTGATGGCTCCTCTGAGCCTTTGAGATATATTTTCTTTGATCCATTTATCCTCGATTTTTGTGCAGGGAAATTAAATACTTCAATAAAGTTTCGCCACGAGTAATTCTTGTATTTATTAAACGATTGCGCGGAGTGATGGATCCGCTTCGAGCGGTGTTCCGGACAGTCACGAACACGTCCGAAGATCGCTTCCCCTCGTCTTCCCTCCTCTCCTCCTCCTCCTCCTCCCCTTCACGCCTAATGTTGCTGTACCTCCAACCCTCCCCCCGTATCAGAGGAGTAGAAACAACAAGCCGCCATTTTGTTTGTGCGGACAGACCGTCAGAAACAGGAGGAGATAAGGGAAGGAGCGACTACGGCTACCGACGATAGCCGCTCCGGAACACCACGGGAGACCCACAGCGAGTGTCCAGACCGCGTCCGTGTTACCAGGCGAGAGAAGGACCATCTCGGTCAAGAATCGGAAACCGCGGAGGGAGAACCGAGTCGGTGATATAAATGTATGCATGAGAAGGAAACACTCCGAGAAATCCAAGGAAGGCAGGAAGGGGGTGTTTTACGGAGCGAAGAGGCGGAAGAGGGTTATATTTTTGAAACGCGGAGGAAAAACCTGCAAAACGGGGGGAAATATCAACATGAAAAATAATAATGCGTCCGTCGTGGAGGAAGGAAAGAGCCCGCATAGACAATTATATAAATAAATTGCTGCCGGGAAGAAGGGAGAGGTGGAAAGAAAGACTGGTTTAAAGAGAACCTACACGCAGGGGGCATTTCTCCATCACCGAGAGGATTTTTGTCTGACAAAACATTTTCAACAAAACCAAGTTGTTGTTTTTTTTACATCTGCTCCTCATTTCCCAATTTCCTCTTGTGAGATTTATTTTCCTTCCGGCTGGACAAATATTACTTTTACTAAAGCAACTCTTACTGCAAAAACCCAATTCGATAAATCGGCAATTAAACCACCTTTTAATTGCCTGCAAACAAATAAAAGTCTGCATCAGTTGCATACGACTTGTGATTTTTTTTTTTTTTTCGCAGGGTTTTCCTTCCCTGCATCGAAAAAATGTGCAATACGCTTCTCCAGACCCAGTGCCTTGCATGATCCAACACACAAGTGCACAAATCTGTCATGCATGGAATGAAATGTTTTCAATACTTTAAGCTGATTTTTTGCTCAGTGTTGCCACTTTAGTTGTATTTTCAAGCTACTTCAGGTCGCCATCCTTTTTTTTTTCTTTTTTTTTTTGCAAAAGTTGATACCTACAGTGGGGGGGTCGTCGATCGGGATTTCTCCGCCGACTATGGCGGTCAACACCGGCCAGAGCCTCGCATCTCTGGACACTATCTGTGTGGCTGAAGAGGCTACATGAGGTTGTCAGAGGGCCGCACGCTTTCCTTTTTGGCCGACTCCACCTTCCCACCTCCTGTTCAAATCTGTGAAGAGACGGAATCAGGGGAGGGGAACTGATCTCTGCAGAGAGAGGGCTATACCGAGAGTCCACCACTTTTCTCCCCTACCGTCCCCCGAGCGGTGGGGGAAAACCAACAGGAGACACCAGAGAAAGGAATCAACCTCCGTGGATATATACTGCATTGTTTTGTTTTTTTAACATCTGAATTCGTCAAAAAATATGGCTGATAATGTCCTGGAGTCTGGCCCGCCGTCAGCCAAGAGGCCCAAGCTGTCTTCTCCGGCTTTATCCGTGTCTGCAAGTGATGGAAACGGTGAGTAGAAGTTTAATGCACGCTTTGTCCTCGAACTCTTTAATTCAACGACACCCGAACACGGAGCTTTTATCGCCGCAGAAACGAGAAAAACCGCTGTGCAACTTTCCTCACACACTTGTCCTGAAAAGCAGTTTTGTTTAAAGTTTTCGCTTCCTTCTTTTGGCGTTTATATCCACACGACGTGGAGCGATTGTTTGCCTGGAGATCTAAAAAGTCTCCACACTCGTACTGTTGCCACAAACAAGTTAGTAGTGGTGATGTTTTGAAGCGTTAGCATCAACATGCTAACTAGCTGGAAACTATTAAGATCCACCTCCAAACAATGGAAGAGTCGACCAGCCAGTGGTTCTTCCAAAGTTGGGTTAATTCACAAGTTGGACAAACCCCTCCGAGGATGTAGTAAATAAAAACATTATAGTGTGTTAATTTAACGCGTACGCTATTTTGTTGGCGTATCAGCGATGTTTAGAAAGTAACGGTAACCGATTTAGGAAGCTAACTAGCTAATCGGCATCAGCCGGCTAGCAATGAAATTAAGTGATTCGCTAAACAAAATGGACCATTCGATCATTCATACCTCTCCTGTTTCTAGTCGTTCTGGCAGTAAAATGTTGGTTTGGATGTGATTTGTTTTAATCGATGTTGGTGTTTTTGGATCACTCACTTTTACTCAACTATTGTATCGAAGCTAGCTATTGTTCAGACTCTTCGTTAAAGTTGCTCGAAGCTCGGATTGATGCTTTGGATGTTTTCCGGTTTAGTTCGCTCGCACTCCATGTTCGTCGTTTTATTGGGTTTCCAATCTTTTTTAAATCAGCTCATTTCACCTCCTTTGTTCAAAGCTTTTGAGTTTTTCAATTGTTCTCCAGCGATACCCATTCTCGTCCTCCGTCCATTGTCTGACTCTGCTCCATGACAATGAGCTGCTTCTGCTGTTTACCTCCAAAAACCACCATGTATAGACATTCAAGTAGTTTTTTACTTAAATCCGTGAAACTAACGTTGTATATTAATAAAAATTGTACGAGATAATTGACTGAAAAGGTCTTTATTTTGGATTTTAAAGGTCGTGGTGACAATTTGGCAACTGTAAAACTTATCGATCTGAACTTTTCAAAATTGTGCAAAATGCACAGATTTTTTTTTTTTAATTCATATTAATGTTTTAGTTAGAACGCATTAAAAGCAAACTTGCATGTTACCTTTCACAAGTTGTACATCTCAATGTGGCCAATGATCACTATTTCATCTCTATCAGTCTTCAATGTATTCCATATATCACTTGGATTTCTGGTGTTCCTGTAGATTTCAGAAGCTTATTATTTATATTCTGATAATTCTATTTATATATAAACATCTACTGAATAAGTATCTTCAGTGCACAACCCACACTCACCTGAGAGCACTGTGATGCTTCACACCTTGACACTACTGTGTTCACCCTCCATGTTTGGCATCCAATAAAACCACTAGTGATGCCCAGGAGAGAACCTAAACAACAACCAGCCCGTGGTGAACATGGTGTTAATGTATATACTGAACTTTTTTCTTTACATTTTCTCAACACATTCTTTTTTTCTTTTTTAGATTTTGGATCTCTCTTCGACCTGGAGCATGACCTTCCAGATGAGCTCATCAGTTCATCAGATTTAGGACTTACTAATGGAGGGGATGTCAGTCAGCTCCACACAAGTCTTGGGGGTCTTGGAGGAGGCCAGGATGCAGCAGCTAAACATAAACAGTTATCTGAGCTCTTACGTGGCGGGCCACCATCACAGCATGGTGGCCCAACATCCAACAATACTGGACATGTGGGAGCCATGGGTATGATGGGGGGTGTTGGCATGCCCTCAGGTGGACCACAAGGCATGACCCTCCAGGGCCAGCAGCAGCAACCTGGATTAATGCAGCAGGTTGGGATGGTCGGAGGTGTGTCATCACTGAATCGGGCAGCTGCTATGATGAATGCACAGAAGGGCAACACTGGACAGCAGCCTGGTCTGATGGGAGGTCCGGTGATGAATGGGTCTCCAAGAATGGGCTACCCTGGCACTGCAGGCATGGGGAACAACGGAAACCTATTGGCTGAGACACTTCAGCAGCAAGGGGGTCAGCAAATGGTACCTGGAGGTCAGCCGGGGATAAGACCGCAGCAAGGTGGATCATTAAACAAGGTAAGATGACTGATAATGTAAAATGAAAAATTTAAGTGAATTTTAAATGATGTACAATGTTTTGAAATAAGTTTTACTTTAATCTGATCTGTGCTTTTTACATACTTATACACATTGTAGAACATTGTGGGTAAAAGATTTGTACACAAGAAGCTACAAATGAATACTAAATGTGAAAATAATTTCTAGTTATATTAAATATGATTTTGAGTACAATTCAAATTAAAACCTTCTTGTGTTGTAATATACAGTCAGGTTACACTTTTGTCTCATTTTCATTGCACCAAAAAAGCATTTGTTAGACATTATAATGCATTTATAAAGCTTGATAATATATAATTGTAAGTCTTTAGCGAATGAATGCCTGTCTATTCTAAGTTATATGAAGTCTTATAAATGCATTATGATGTCTTACAATATTTCTTTGGAATTCATAATAAACAAGACCTTTTGTAGAAAGTGTTACCAAAACCTTTTTCAAATACATTTTGCACGAGCCTATGCAGCTTGAACACATAATCGACATCTACAAGACTTATTTGTAACGGTCTTATTTTATTGTTATTGCACTCACATCTTGTTTGCATTCTAAATTTTAACCTTTCCTATTTTTAGGATTAACAAACAATGTGAAGTTAGAAAACCCATTTAGGTTAACAACAAGCACTAAAGGTTTATGTTCTACCATTTATTAATCCGCATTTTTCTTTTTATTTGATTGTAGATGAATATGATGGCCAACTCGGGCCCCTATGGTGGTCCGTATAGCCAGTCTGCAGGACAGGGAATGCCAGGAGTTGGGCTGGGCCCACAGCTCCAGAATAAGGCAGGTCTACATAACAACATGGCCAGTCAGTTTAACATGGACAAGAAGATGCCACCGGGTCAAGGGATGCCAGGAATGGTAGGATTTGGGTTATTAAAACGGTTGGCTCCGTTTTTTTAAACGTAATTTTGACTAATATTTACTGTCCGCCAAGGCTCAGCAGCAGTCTCCAGGCATCGGGAACATCTCAATCGGAGCCGCCGGAGTAGGAGGTGCTCAGGTCGGACTTGGTGCTGTTGCGGCTGGTCCCGGTGCAGCGCCACCTACAGCGGATCCTGAGAAAAGAAAGTTGATTCAACAGCAACTGGTGCTTCTGCTGCACGCACACAAGTGCCAAAGGCGGGAACAGGCTAATGGAGAAGTGCGTCAGTGCAACCTGCCCCACTGTCGCACCATGAAGAACGTGCTTAACCACATGACTCACTGCCAGGCTGGCAAGTCCTGCCAGGGTGAGTCCAGCAATTATAGTTAATAATGCCTTGAAATGAATTGAACATTTCAGCTATGTTGCTCAGCTATGCTGGTCCTTAATATCAAACTAGTATTGCCGGCCAACACTTCTTTTATCCTTAAGTCATTTCCTTCTTTCTTGTCTATCCAGTGGCGCATTGTGCCTCATCAAGACAGATCATCTCTCATTGGAAGAACTGCACAAGACACGACTGCCCTGTTTGTTTGCCGCTCAAAAACGCCGGAGACAAGCGGAACCAGCAATGTAAGTGTGGGATCCAAATGAGTGAACGATTGTCTGATCATTTCTTCTCGGCTCTAATATCCTCTCTTCTTTACCAAAGCCCTCGTCAACAGCGCTGGAGTCGGCTTGGTAAACTCGTTGGGTCCTGTAGTGCCAGGTGGGCAACAGAACCCCTCCAGCCTGACCCCTCCCAGTCAGATAGACCCCAGCTCTATAGAACGTGCGTACGCCGCCCTTGGTCTCACCTACCAGGGCAACCAGACAACCCAGCAGTCACCGCAGAGCAACATGCAGAACCAGGCTCTGCAAGGACAGCCTGGAATGAGGAGCATGAATTCAATGGGTACATTTTTCTGATTCTTGCACATTATTGAAGCAACTTTCAAACTGACCATCAACTTTTCTAGATTGTTTTCATAAATGTTTAAAAACCGTTGTACTAACCTTACTGAAATAACTCTACAGTTCATTTGTAATCGGATTATAAGTAGTTTCAGATCAACAATGTGGATGAAGACTCGTGCTATTTAGACAAAAAATGTTGGAACAAAATATCAAAAAAATCAAATCTAGGCTATCTTATTGCAAGTAAATGACTTAAACTTTGGTCAATTTAAAATATCTTCACTTTTTTACTCTACGTAGGATGGGAGTTTTTATTGAATAGTTCTTTATGAATGCGGTGTTCAGAATAAATTGTTGTTCACTGTGAAAGATGACATCCAAAAGACAAACAAAACATTATTACCGAAATAAGAAACATACATTGTTGTGCATGTTAAATGCACTTCCAGAGCTGAACTTTTTCATAATGAGTACCTTTTTTTTGGAAGTATGCAAAGGTTGAAAGTCAGAGAGGATCAGTTGTAACGGCCAACTTTCCTTTTAGGAGGCAACACGATGGGGGTGAACGGTGGAGTTGGAGGGCAGCAGTCAAACCAGTCCTCCCTTCTTCCAGATGCCATGTTGCACAACAGCATGACTGCACAGAGGTCAGAAAGTCTTGTGTTAGTCTTCACTATAATATCTATTCTCCTGTGTCTGATCCTTGTTTTTTTTTTTTAATTTATGCTTGTAGTTTAATGAATGATGCTGTAGCAAGCATTGGCTCCATGCCTACTGCAGCTCCTCTTTCTTCTGCCGCTATGAGGAAGTCTTGGCATGAAGACATCACTCAAGACCTCCGCAACCACCTAGTGCACAAGCTGTAAGCCTTTCTTTCTTAACTCTAAATTTACAAAAGTTCGGTTATTAAATGTCATTCTTTCATCTGTTTCCGTACGCAGAGTCCAGGCCATCTTCCCAACACCCGATCCTGCTGCACTGAAGGACCGCAGAATGGAAAACCTGGTGGCGTACGCTAGAAAAGTAGAGGGTGACATGTACGAGTCGGCAAACAGTCGGGTAAGAATCTCAAAAATGTAGAACTCTTGTTTTTTCTTCTGTGTTTCACTCACTTTGTACACCTGTCTCATTCAGGCGGAGTACTACCACTTGCTTGCTGAGAAGATCTACAAGATCCAAAAGGAGCTGGAGGAAAAGAGGAGGACGCGACTACAGAAGCAAGGTATGATGCCTGGTCAGCCTGGACTGCCTCCGTCTGTTCTCCCACAAGGCCCTCCTAGCATGGGTCAGCCACCTTTGGCACAGTCAAGTAAGCACAAATATTTCTTCAAGCTAAAAAAGTACACATCCCCTTATCATTCTGAAACTTCTTTCCTCAGATGGTCCTCTTTCTGATCCATCCATGGTGCGTCCAACTGGTGCTAATCAGATGGTCCCCAGAATGCAGAGCCCGACAGGTATGTGTGTGTATCTATCTATATAAAGCATTAACATGTCGCATAACTTTTTATCTTAAAAAAATTTGACATCTTGACCTTTCTTTCAATCCTTCTCAGGCTTAAGCCAGTTTGGTCAGATGGGGATGCAGTCCATGGGTCAAAGGTCAACCCCTCCTTTGCCCCTCAACAGTCAGATTAACCAGGTTAGTGGTTAAGTTATTTAAAACGCAGTAAACTGAAGTTCCCGGTTAATTCGTTTATTAATTATTTTTTTTTTCCACTCACTCAGATGAGTATGGGAGCACCGAGGATGGGTCAACCCAATGCTGCACAGTTACAGAACCAATACCTTACCTCTTCGGGACAGTTTCCCGGGTCCAGTCCAGGGCGTGGTTCCGGCCCTGTTGGTATGAACCAGCCCGGGTCACAATCGGTGCAGCCAGTAAGCAATCTTTTTTTAAATGTTGTCATGGTTTCCTTTGGCCTGAAAACGTCTCAATTTTAAGTCTATGTCTGGTATTCCTTACAGTTGATGGCAAAATACCAAGCATTCATCCATGTCTGTGATTGAGTTTATAAAATAACATGCTGTTTTTGCACCCTCATAAGTTTCTTGTTTGGATAGTATTCTTAATAAAGTATTTGTTGTTAATAATTTAATTATTTTCTTTCTATTCAGCCAAACCAGATGTCAACACCGCCGTCCATTCCAGCCAGCAGCCCGTCGGCACCGTCAGCCTCGTCCGTTCCGGGGTCGATGGCCCCCGGAGGTCCCATGTCCAATGCTGGCGTCACTAGTGCCGGACCTCTTTCCACTTTGCCTTCATCTGCCACACCTAACCAGACCAACAGTTTTTCTCACTGCCCGCCCATGCGCACAAGTTCGCCTTCGCCGGCGCGCAGCCTCACCCCTCAACCCCATCAGACCCCACCCACGTTACCTTGTTCTCAAACGCCACAACCACAGACACCCAGCACACCCCAGATGCTTCCTCAACAACAGCTACCCTCACAGCACCAACCGCCATCGAACCTGATGGTCAACTCTGAAAAGACCAATCAGCTTCCACAGCAGCCGACGGGTGGCGTGGCTGCCTCGGGCCCCCAACCAGGTCCTGCTTTGTCTGTGCCAAGTCAGAATGCTCATGTGCCACTGCAGCTACCACAGACTCCGGTTAGTATTCTTCCTCCACTTAAACACCTGAACAGAGAAGTTTGATTGTAACGTTAACATTTGACAGTTCTGCTAAAATGATTAAGGAAAAGCAAAGCAGAGCACTTGTTTAGGTTAAGGATTCTCACCTTTTTCTTTCTTACACAGCTCTCTCCAAAGCCTTCACTGACGGCTGACGGTCAAGTGTCTTCTCCTAACTCAGTCACCACAAGTATTGACCCCAGCTCCAAGTTTCCCTCTGTAGAAGACCCTGTTCCCAGTCAGGAAGATATAAAAACGGAGTTTAAGAAGCAAGAAGAGGAAGAGGAAGAGATGGAAAAGAAAGAAGAAGGAAAACATTTGGGGAAAATGGATAAAGATCAGCCTGATATTAAGACTGAGGTGAAATCGGAGGTGATTTAATTGTTGTTGTATTCCTCATATCTTTCCCTATGCCATTGCTCTAATGTGATCTAGTTTCTTTGTCTGTTGGCAAAATTACTAAATTCAAAGAACAGCTACAGTGATTTATATGAATTAAAACAACACACATTTGAAATATCCATTTAGATTATGCATAAACCACAACTGTATGAAAACTCAACACTCAATTCAAAAGAAAGTCAAACTGAAAAAATATATATGTTCAAACATTTAGTTCTTCTATTGCTATTATTACTTTGGGAGAATGTAATGTATGTATCCAATGTATTTTTACTGCTGAGAATAGTTTAGAATTGTCCTCTCAATTAAATCTAGGGAACAGTCCAAATCTAGTGGTCAATAAGAAGATTGGTGGAGATCGGTTCCATTTTTGAAAGGAATTCATATTTTGATAATCCATTCTTCACAGATCAAGAAGGAAAAGTCGTGCGAGGACGGGTGTAAAGGCGAGCCCATGGACACGTCATCAACTTCCGAAACAAAGCCGGCTGTAGCTGGTGAGGATGTGAAGCCAGAGGTGAAGAAGGAGCCTAAAGAGGAGCAGGATGGTTCAGGGACCACGGGCGACGGCGGCTCCCCTGCTCCGGCCCAGAGCAAGAAAAAAGGTACCTTTTTAGCTTAACATTTGAAAATGCAAAAAATGTTGCTCATGTTAATATGAAGGGTCTAGTATAAATCATTTTTGGCACTCTTTGAAATAATTTGTCTTTTCAGTCTTTAAGCCAGAAGAGCTGCGTCAGGCACTCATGCCCACGCTGGAGGCTTTGTACCGGCAGGACCCCGAGTCCCTGCCCTTTCGTCAGCCAGTGGACCCCCAGTTACTGGGAATACCCGTACGTATTCGAACTAGTAACAAAACTAACCTGGTAAGGGACTGCACTGGCTGCCATTTTGCTTCAACTCCTCTTCAAAACGTAGATATTTTGATTTTATTTTTCACCCATCTTTAATATTTTTCTTCATCTTAGCATTAGTGATCATCATTTTTTTGTGTTCAGTCTGATTTTTCTTCCATCTTTTACCATTGCATGCCAGAAGTTTAATAGATTGTGTGTTTCAAACTGAAGCAATGGCTCTTGGCACATGTGAGCAAAAACCAATTCAACATTCTTTATTTAAAATTTTAAAAAATGTAAATCAAAACAGAACTAGATAGTGGTTATTAAAGTTAAAGAATGATAAAATTCAAGTTAGGGCTGCACATGCTTTAAGAAAATGTTTGATGTACAGCTATAATCAAATAAATTGATCCCATGTTATCGGTAAGTACCATGTAGGGCAGACAAACTAGTGAATTTACTCTATAATGTACATTTAATTTTGGATTTAAGTGTAACCTTTTGTAAGATAACACTAAACAGTCTAATATATCTTCTAAAATGATATATCTTTTTGCTAATCATAATGAATGTAATTGGTTTCAAGCTCTTTACAATGTCCTCGAGTGTGTTACTTTTGTTTAGTTCATAATTTTTGTGTTCATCTGATGATATAAAAGAATCACCTTAATTTGCGTTCATCCTGGATCATTTGTGTAGTTCCCATCCTAGCTCTCCACTGCTAGCTTTCTAGTTCAGTTCCTCACCAGTAGTAGTGTGTTGGTGTTCAAGTGAGCAGTGTGTGGATGTTTCAGCTCAACTACAATGTTAAGCCAACTTCCAAAACATCATTATTTGATATATATTGCCCACATGAGATCTCCAAAACCCCTGTTGCTATGGGGATCGTACCAATGCCCCTGCTGTGTCAAAATCTATTTTGAAACATTTTTATCTCTCGTTACTCATGATCAATTTAAGCAAATTGGAAACAAACCATGGAAACATAATTAATCCTAGGATTGGCCTGCTTTTGCTTCACCTATTGGTTTTTATGTGACCAAAATTCCACTGATGCTGCTGGCACTGATGATGCCAACCACTATGATTTTAATAAGAAGCCTCTGTCTGCTTGTCGCTGTTGCTCTGTTCATCTTGGTTTTGCACCCTGAACCTATTGCTAAGCTAATAAATGATAGATATTTGAGACATTTGCACTTGTGTGCGTAAAAATGCATTTGAATTTTACTTTCCATTTGGATTGATCAATCAGACGAGAGGCAACAACAGTCTCACCAAGGGCTTGAGGACGAGGGGTGCAAAGCAAAGGGTTGTAGGGCAGAAGTTGTCATGTCTCTCTGTTTGCACGCAAACTTCTTCTCTGCAGTGCTCAACAACATTGTCCTCCCTGCACCCTCTTCTCTCCCTCCTCTGGTCCCTCCTGGATGACTGCAACACCTCAACGATGATGACGCTGTTCTTCTTTCCCACTTTTCTCTCCTTTGTCTCCTGGACGTTCAACCCCTTCTGTCGATTCGCTGCTCTGTCTTCTCATGTCTCCCTCACCCTCCTCCTCAACTTCCAACTGTCTCTCAACTCTCGACGGCACCGTTGTCCCCTCACCAGGACTACTTTGACATCGTGAAGAACCCCATGGACCTGTCCACCATCAAAAGAAAGCTGGACACCGGACAGTACCAAGAGCCTTGGCAGTACGTGGAAGACATCTGGCTGATGTTTAACAACGCCTGGTTGTACAACCGCAAGACATCGCGAGTCTACAAGTACTGCTCAAAGCTGGCTGAGGTGTTCGAGGCGGAGATCGACCCTGTTATGCAGGGTCTCGGATATTGCTGTGGGAGAAAGGTATGTTTTTTTTAATTAAATTGATACAGAAAACATAGGAAGAGTTTGTGTTAAGAGGGGGAATAAGCAATCTAGCTGCTCTAAAATTGTCAACAGTGTAAGATGTTTTGTTGTGAAAATATGTATATGGATAGACAGAACTCTATTGATCTCTCGGGTAAATTCCTTTGGGAAATTAGGATGTGTGAGCCGATTTTCAAATCGATAGATTAAATCAGGGGTGTCAAACTCAATCACACAAGAGGCCAAAATCCTTTAGCAGTCTTTGTTCCTGGCCAAACGAAATAATATTTACTTTATAGAAAGTTTGCCTGATTTTATTTTATTAATTTTTTTAATTCTTTGTTAAATCTGTCAAAGTATCGATTATTTCTTTGTTTCTCCTCTGTCGCCCAACATTTACAATACGTCTTATCTTAAACTAAATATTGTCTCAAAATCAAAGTCACTTATTGTT
Organism: Callionymus lyra; assembly: GCF_982586985.1. Taxonomy (NCBI): domain Eukaryota; kingdom Metazoa; phylum Chordata; class Actinopteri; order Syngnathiformes; family Callionymidae; genus Callionymus; species Callionymus lyra. Next base: position 23,336,501 of record NC_141832.1, on the reverse strand, counting down.
CATGTTATGGTGAACTGTAAAGATGCAAACAATCCGGCAAGCAACATAAAATAACTTTGATAACACTCGCATTTTGACTCACTTGGATTAAATTTTAAAGAATTGCCGCTCTCATGAGGTCAAATGCTTTATTTTGACGTCTTAAGTTTTTGACTGACACAATCTTGCCAAAGAGAATTTATGAAATTCTCAAATAACATGTTGTTTGTTTACTGTTGACACAAATAATCTTCAAAATAAAAACATGCTTCCGGCTGCATGAAATCTGAGCATGGCCCCCTGGCCTGATTTTTGGACACATCTGACTCAATATTCAGTCTGCAAACATTACAGCTGAGCTCTATGGGGACACTGGACTTTCCAAATGCAACTGATACAAGTCAGTGTTTTTGTCTTTTTCAGTACGAATTTTCTCCCCAAACTCTTTGCTGCTACGGGAAACAATTGTGCACCATCCAACGAGACGCTGCTTACTTTAGCTACCAGAACAGGTAAGGGCAATCGGCACATTGGATGAGTGTGAAATTGAGCAGCTGTGTCGGTGCAGCCAAGAGAAGTTAGTCTTTTCACTCAGTTGGTGGATTCACAGTTGGATTTGGCATAAAAGGTTCTTCTTCATGATCTTGAACTCTTGTTGATTCGTAAAGTGGGATCTCTCCGCTGATATTTGTTTGGCTAATTTTGCCGTTACGGCAGCTTCAGTGGGACTAGATCCTACTCTATGAATGAACTAGAAGGATGATGGGTCTTTGTTGCTTTACCATGTTTTGACTTCATCCACCCTGTTTGGAGACTCACATCCTCACCCCTCCACCACAGCTCCTAGTGGCCTCTCATGTTGCTGTAATGTTGTTGTTGTTGTTTACCACTGGACGTCTGATGCTAATCTTTGCTTTGCCTTGGCTCTCTGTCCTCTGTTGGTTGTTCACATCCTGTTTGTCTCCCCCGACCCCCAAACTGTCCCTTCATTGTCCTACATGTGTCAATTTGTCTCACGCTTTTTAAAATATTCATTTTGACTCCCCCATCTCCCTCCCCCTTCTCCTTTTCTCTCCCTCCTTTTTAACGCTTGTGATGTCTGCATTGGCCTGCTTTGGTGTGACCAATCATCCGCCCGAAATTTACACTCAAACTCAAAACACCTGCCCACACAAAAATCCTGCATCACGATTGGCTGCTACCTCCTGGCGACGACCTACCTTGCCCTCTGCCTCCTCCTGTGTGTGCGCGCCTCCTGGCCTCTCCTGCCCTGATTGACGGCTGCTTCCTCGTGCCCTCTCTGTGATTGGCTGTGCTACGAACGGTGTAGTTCACCAAAATATGGGCTTCTCGCTGACAGGTACCACTTCTGTGAGAAGTGTTTCAACGAAATCCAAGGGGAGACCGTTTCCCTGGGAGACGACCCCTCACAGCCCCAGACGTGAGTAACTGTTTTTGTTTTCTTGTTTTGTTTTTTTTTGTGCTCATTTGATCAGTATTTAAATTTCAATAAATGTTTTCTGTCCTTAATTAAACACTATAATGGTCAGCCTTTTATTTACACTTTGAATATCTAATCTACTGGACCAAACTATTAAACAATATAACTGTTAAATAATAGACTTTTATTGTGAAAATGCATTTTTGAATAGAGAAACACACAGATTAAAGACGGGTCCTTAATGTACATGTCAAGGGCAACAGGATCTAAACGGTCTTCGGTTCAGTATACCTTCTCTGATGAACTGCGTTGATAACAAAAAAGATCGTTTTCACGGACAGTAACCTGAGTCTATGTGGGGGTATTTGTGAGACTGATATTGATGCTTACATTGTTCTTGGTTATGAGTAATGAAGAAAATAGTTACTTAATGTTGGATGTTTGTGGTATTTAAAAATAGATACAGCAGTATTTAAATTAAATAGTTTTTTATGCATATGACATGAAAAGCAAAATTCTTTGTGTTCTTAACTTTCACATTATTTACAGAAACTTCAATTTGTCACACAGGTCCATCAACAAAGATCAATTTCAGAAAAAGAAGAACGACACACTCGACCCTGAGTTGTACGTAACTTATTTTCAATGTTGAATACTTGTTTTTATGAGAAGTATGACGATATTATGTTGAGCAAACTTTTCCTCCAACGCGTTGTAATTCAAAATTTGTCTGCTCAGACTCGTGGAATGTAACGACTGCTGTCGTAAAATGCATCAGATCTGCGTCCTGCACAATGAAACCATCTGGCCGTCGGGGTAAGTGTTGTGATATTCGACTCAGCTAAATGACTGCAAAGAACTCCTTATCGTTGTGAAGATGGAAACAATTTTGAAGTAAAAGTGAGAAATCCAGATTCCTACTGCTGTACATGATGATGTTTGTATTGCTCCTCCAGCTTTGTGTGTGACAACTGCCTCAAATTGGCCAACAAGACACGAAAAGAGAACAAATATGCTGCCAAACGTGAGTACATTTCATAAGATGTCATTCCATTTATACATCTTTCTCAAACTTGCATTGGGAACAGGAGTTAAGAACATATTAATTGAAAAGATGATCTCACAATCCACCTTATGCACTGTGACTGAAGTGAAATATTACTTTTCTGGGTGATTTATTTTCAATTAAAACGAATGATATGTGATGTTTAAATGCTGTCAGAAGAGGGCGCCATTGTAGTTATTTACTCAACTTCTACATATTTAGAATGTTTAATTTACAACAACCTCATCAATGATAGGATACTCTAGGATACTTTGCAGCACCTAAAGAGTTAACGGTTGTGACAAGTCAAATTTAATGAATATTTCATAACCAAGTCACAGCTTGAGTGGTATTTAACCCATCTTTCTTCAGTGGACTATTCTTCTTTAGAAACGTGTGTTTTGATTAGCGATATCATCCCTACAGGACTTCCCCAGACCAAGTTGGGTAATTTTTTGGAGACTCGAGTGAATGACTACCTCAAGCGCCAGACCACCCCAGAAGCAGGCGAGGTCACCATCCGGGTGGTTCACGTCTCGGACAAGATGGTTGAGGTCAAGCCAGGCATGAAGTCACGGTGAGTTAATTCATAATTTTTTCTGCCTCCTTTTCATTTAAAGTTGAATCATAACTGAGAAAGAAAATGTCCTTTACTCATCTATGTTAACAATTCACAGGTTTGTAGACAGCGGCGAGATGTCCGAGTCGTTCCCGTACAGGATGAAGGCGCTGTTTGCGTTTGAAGAAATAGACGGCACAGACGTGTGTTTCTTTGGAATGCACGTTCAAGAGTACGGCTCCGACTGCCCCCAGCCCAATCAGAGACGAGTTTACATCTCTTACCTGGACAGCGTGCACTTCTTCAAACCGCGACAGCTCAGGACTGCGGTCTACTACGAGATCCTGCTCGGCTACCTGGAGTATGTGAAGAGATTAGGGTAAGGAGAGTTCTCTACATAACCATAGATTAATTATTTCAATTCAGAATAGTCTCTGATTGAAGAGTTTGTCTCTGCAGGTATACTGGAGGACATATCTGGGCATGCCCTCCCAGCGAGGGCGACGATTACATATTCCACTGTCACCCAATCGACCAGAAGATCCCTAAACCGAAACGGCTGCAAGAGTGGTACAAGAAGATGCTGGACAAGGCTGTTTCTGAGCGAATAATCCATGATTACAAGGTTAGCCTAAACTTTCTTAATCTTCACTAGGGCAGAAACAACCAACCAAACTACAGTGTTTTCAACAACTTCACATCCTGACATCGGTTCGTACATTTGAATCGAGATGTGTGTCTTCTCTCGTCTCTGCCTGTGCGCACCACCGGCATGTTTGTGTGTGCACATCAAAGTTACCTTATGCAATCACACAATTCAAATTGTGTGACTGATAATATATTATTGTGTATGACCGGAAATGCAGTAAGAAAAAGAAGAATGACTGACTACTGTTTTCACTTTTCTTTACTCTGAAGTTTACAGACATTTATTATTGACTCATAAATATAAATGTTTACATCACGTTTTTACAGTTGACTTTAGTATTTGCAGTGAATATGTTTATTTACAAGTGCAATTGGAGTTACTAAATAAACCTTCTCCCTTTATTTTAAATTATGCTTAATTTGCCTTTATCATAAAAAATACTTAATAACGTTATCTTGAGAATCAAAGAGAAATACATTTTAGTGTAAAGTTAATCATTTATTGTATTGGATTAAAAAAAAATGCATAAAAAATAGGTGATTGAAAAATAATCGCAATATTTTGGAAAATAATCGCAAATATTTTTTTTTCAATAATCGTTCAGCCCTATTCTCACACAATGGGGGTTTGACGTATGGCTGTGTGGTATAACTGTTTTTACCAAAAAAAGGTTTTCATAAAGATTTTATCATATAGATGTATTCATACACCACTCAACTGGTGTATACCGCATGAAATATATATATATATATATATATATATATATAATAAATAAATGGCGATGAATATATATGAAGAAGAAAAAAACTAATGTGATATTATATTTCTGTGATACCCCCTAGCCCTTATTCTTAGGTCATTGTGTTTTGGGATGTATTCACGGTATTGGTTCTGCTCTTGTGTTCTAGGACATCTTCAAACAAGCCACAGAGGACCGTCTCACCAGTGCCAAGGAGTTGCCATACTTTGAGGGCGATTTCTGGCCGAATGTCCTGGAGGAGAGTATCAAGGAGCTGGAACAGGAAGAGGAGGAGCGGAAGAGGGAGGAGAACAGCACCTCTAATGAAAGCACAGACGTCAGTTCAGTCTATAATATTCTTTTCCCAAAACACGTTCTATGCTAACTCTTAGTTTGCCCTTAGGCCGGGAAAGGAGACAGCAAGAATGCCAAAAAGAAGAACAATAAGAAGACAAGCAAAAACAAAAGCAGCCTGAGTCGAACCAATAAGAAGAAACCAGGGATGCCCAACGTTTCCAACGACCTCTCCCAGAAACTATATGCCACCATGGAGAAACACAAAGAGGTGCACACCATAAGCTTTCCTTGTTAAAGTGAAAAAGATTTGTTAACTTAATGTTAACCGGTTTCATGCTCTCCTGCAGGTCTTCTTTGTCATCAGGCTGAGCGCTGGACCTGCAGCCAACTCACTGCCTCCCATCACTGATCCAGACACGCTCATGGCTTGTGACCTGATGGATGGACGGGATGCCTTCCTAACCATAGCCAGAGACAAGCACCTAGAGTTCAGCTCACTCAGGAGGTCCAAGTGGAGCTCCATGTGCATGTTGGTGGAGCTGCACAACCAAAGCCAAGACCGGTTTGTCTACACCTGCAACGAGTGTAAACATCATGTGGAGACGCGATTCCACTGCACCGTGTGTGAGGTGAGCGTCGCTGATTTGTTACCCTTATTAGATGCTGTCGGCTACGCTTGTTTACTAGCATCTGTATTCTACTGTTAAGCTACTTGTTGAGCTAGAGTCAGTTAAATGACATGCATTCTTCATTAACAAATATGGAACGTTAAAAGAAGCTTGAGAACAATATATATATAATGTTCCTGTCTCAGACCTCCTGGAGGAGTTTCTGTAATTTCATCTATTGTCTATAATGCACCTTAAAAAGTCACTTAATCTTGGAGAGGAAGTCAGGAGAGTTGGGTTTTCACATTAGTTGCACTTTAAGTTAATCTGCTGTTTAGTAGGTCCGTCATTATAACAATTTTTTTTATTTTTTGAAGATTACTTCATAAAGTTTTCCCCCGTCTGAATGGGCAGTACTTAAGCAAATTTTCTAATGTAAAAAAGTAAATGTAAAAAAGACTTTTGTACAAACAACCACATTCTGATAAGTACGATTACTATTCATTGAAGAGACACATTAGTTGCCCTTTAAAAACTTTAACTTTTGTTATTGTGCCAGGAAAATATCTTGGTTTAAAAATTACAGTTTTGTTTTAACATGTCAATTGCAAATTCTATGTGGGTGAAATTGACCATGGTCTCAATATTATTTACAATAACTTGGAAAAATGTGTAACAACTTCTTTAAATACCATAAAGTGCCCTTTTTTAAAAATGTTTTTGTTGTTTCCCACAGGACTATGACTTGTGCATCACCTGCTACAACACTAAAGGTCACGAGCACAAAATGGACAAGTTGGGTCTGGGTCTGGACGACGACAGCAACAACCAGTCCGCCGCAGCTAAACAGCATCCTGGAGACTCTCGTCGCCTCAGTATCCAGCGCTGCATCCAGTCCCTGGTCCACGCATGTCAGTGCCGCAACGCCAACTGCTCCCTGCCTTCGTGCCAGAAGATGAAACGGGTCGTCCAGCACACGAAGAGTTGCAAGCGCAAGACGAACGGCGGCTGTCCCATCTGCAAACAGCTCATTGCTTTGTGCTGCTATCACGCCAAGCACTGTCAGGAGAACAAGTGTCCCGTCCCCTTCTGCCTCAACATCAAACACAAGTTGCGGCAGCAGCAGCTGCAGCACAGACTCCAGCAGGCACAGATGCTGAGGAGAAGGATGGCCAGTATGCAGCGGGTGGGCCAGGCTGCAGGAGGACCACCAGGAGGACCGGGGGTCGGGCTTCCCTCTCCTGGAAACATCACTGCTCCCAGCACTCCCACGTCTTGCGGAACACAACCCCCGACACCCCAAACGCCAACGCAGACGATGCCACCGGGTCAGGCGATGACCCCTGGATCCCAGCAGCAGTTAGGGGGAATGCCATCCCAGGGTGGCCTAACGCCTCAACACCACCTTCATCATCAGTACCAGCAGATGACCGGAGGGGGAGGTGCGGGGGTAATGGGCTCGCCACAACATCAACAGATGCTCCCGCAGGTGTCTCACCAGCAGGTGGCCAACCATCAGCAGCTCCAGCAGCACCCTGCAAACATCCCCCCGTACTCCAACAGACTGCCCGGGTCTTCCCCAATCCACCAGTCCCCAGGAAAACCCATCCTTGGCTCAGCAACTCCTCCGCAACAACCACCAGGCAACGCTCCTATTCCTGGAATGGTTGGTGGGCCGCAACCTCAAAGCAAGCCACCAGGTCCTCTGTCTCAGCAGCAGCCCCAGTCTGGACCACCGCCTGCAGCTGTGGAAATCGCTATGAAGATCCAGCAGGTGGCAGATGCTCAGAGAAAAATGGCACTGCAACGACAAGCGGCTCAAGCTGGGATGATACCGCCACACCCCCCACATCATCAGCAGCAGCCAGGTCAGAACCAGCCAATGGGCATGGGACATCCTGGAAATGTGGCAATGGTGGGCCCCCAGGGAATGTCCCCGCAGACCCAAGCTGTTGCGCAAGCAAGGGCTCACATGGACACTCAACACGGTGGAATGATGGTCGGGTCTGGTGGCCCCATGCAGCAACTGCCTCAGCAGGGCGGCATTCCTCCAGGTCAAGTTGCTCCACAGCTGCAGAGAATGGCAGTGCCTCACCAGAACCCGCAGCAGCAGCAACAACAGCAGCAGCAGCAATGGGCCAATCAGGGTGTGCCTCCGCAGCAAAGACAAGTCATGATGAACCAGATGGGACATCCAGCCATGATCGCGGCACAACAACAGCAGCAACAACAACAGCAACAACAGCAGCAACAACAGCAACAGCAGCAGCAGCAACAACAGCAGCAGCAACAGCAACAACAACAACAACAACAACAACAAATGCAGCAGCAACAACAACAACAACAACAACAACAAATGCAGCAGCAGCAGCATCCACAGGGTCATGTGATGATGAACATGCAACAACAGCAGCAGCAGCCTGGTGCGGTTGGGCCCAGGGCTGCTGTTGTTCCAGGAGTGGGTGCAGCCGGGAATATTCCTCAGAATGCTCTCCAGGATCTCCTAAGAACTCTCCGCTCGCCAAGTTCACAGAATCAGCAGCAGCAGGTCCTCAACATACTGAGGTCCAACCCGCAGCTCATGGCCGCTTTCATCAAACAGAGGGCCTCCAAATACAAGGGACCCGGGGGAGCTCTCCCCGGACCTGCTGTTGGAAACGTCATGGTCGGAGGAGCAGGGCCGCAGGTCAACATGAATGCATCTGGTCAACCTGGTATGAACATGGGAGGTCAGGGCGGTGCTAACATGGCCACCATGGCCCAGCTGCAGCAGATGCAGCAACAACAACAACAACAACAACAGCAACAGCAACAACAACATCAGCAGATGCAACCGCAGCAGTTGCAGCAACAACAACATCAGCAGATGCAGCAGGTGGCAGCGCTTCAACAACAACAACAACAACAACAACAACATCAGCAGATGCAACCGCAGCAGTTGCAACAACAACAACATCAGCAGCAGATGCAGCCACATCAGATGCAGCAGCAGGTGGCAGCGCTTCAACAGCAACAGCAACAGCAGGTTGGAAACAGAGCGATTCAGGGTCAGGGGCCACAGATGGCAAATCTCAACAACCCCCAGTTCAGACAGCTGCTCATGAGGAGACATCTTCAGAATCAGCAACAGCAGCAGCAACAACAACAACAGCAGCAGCAAATGGGAGTAAATCACGTGCAGTTCCAGCAGCCGCAACCACCGCAGGGTCAGAGCTACACTCAACCTCAGTCTGTGGGACAGGGTCCTGGAGGAGGCCCGCCTCTCGGTCCTCAGCAGGCCACTGGACCTCCAGGTCAGCAGGGTTATACTGGCTCAGTGGCTCAGCAACAGGCTCAGCAACAGGCGCTGCAGCAGAGACTCCAGCAGCACCACCACCTACAGCTGCAGCAGCAGCAGCAGCAACAGCAGCAGCAGAATGCCATGGCTGGCCTGGCTGGGGGTGACAACGGACCAGGAGGCGGAGGGCCTTCACATCAGGGTCCCCAGCCCGGTCAAAGTGGTCCACCAACTTCCCAGGCGCTCCTCCAACAGGCTCTGCATCAGCGGCTTCTCCAGCATCAACATCAACAGCAGCAACAGCAACAACAGCAGCAGCTCGGTCCCAATAGCTCCCCAGCCCAGCACAACAACCCCATGAGCCCGCAGCAGCCGCAGCAAATGGCCCAATCCCCTCACCTGCAGGGCCAGACGATGTCCACCTCCCTCGCCAACCAGGTGCGGTCGCCGCAGCCCTCGCCCAGACCCCAGTCCCAGCCGCGTTCCAGCCCTTCCCCTCGCATGCAGCCGCAGCCGTCACCGCATCACATATCGCCGCAGATGCAGACTGGATCTCCGCATCCGGGTCACTTGAACCAGCACCACCCAGGTATGGTGGTCCCTCAACAGCAGCAACAAAACTCCATAGAACAGTTTGGGTCCGACAGTGCGATGCTGTCTCAGCTGGCGGGTCTTCACGGGCCGGGGGGCAGCAGTCAGGACCCCATGACACAGAATCTGAATCACAACCCTTTAGACATCATGTAGGAATTCTACTTCAAGTGTCAATCCGGAAGAGCTCCGAACATCTCTGCACAACCATCCAGGACAGTGTTATTGTTACTTAGCCTTTTCTTTTTTTTTTATACTATTAAAAAATGTTATTTAATTGTTTTCAATAAAGTTGCATCGAACTGAACTTCCTATGGGAGATAAACAATAAATCAAACAAGTCGTTAAATAAATTAGAGTAAATGAATCGTAAGTTATTGCTGTTAATATATTTTTCTTGCCAACGATGGACAAAGTGGGTGGTGCCAAACAGCCCAGTTTCCCCAGAGGAAAAGGAATAGTCCTATTTTCGGGTGGGAAGATGTTGCTGACACTTGCCTTTTTAAAGATTTTTAAGTGGTCGGGGAATTAAAGAGGAGATGATTAAGTAATGCAAATATTTTGTTTACCTTCAGTCCATTTCTGTTCTTCAGAGTGATGTTATTATAAATGTAAACCCAAACATGATGCATATCTTCTCTTTTTTAATTAAATGTTTGGATTTATTTATTGCTTTTCTGATGGGGGTGTCTGTCCTTTGAGACTGCTACTATAGAATTCTATTTTTGTTATCGACTCTTTCAGATGCAGATATAGCTTAGAACTTTAGATCCGATCCTGAAAGCGGGAATTATTCAATGTCAGTGTTTTGCAGTTGTTGAAGTTCTGCTGAGAGCTTGAGATGTTGAACTGACACGCGGTGGCGCCCCAGCCCAAATTCTAGAGTATAATGGACATGTGACGCTAGACGGGACTCTCTTTCTCTTGCAAACATGCAAGACCCCTCCCTCGAATGTTTGTGCACTCCTTCCTGTAAAGACACTTGACATGGAGCATTGGAGGCTTGGGGAGGGGCCGTGCATACCTGTGTGCCTGAAACCTTTACGTGGGCTGGGATGTGAACATGAGCGGGGTCAGGCTCCTTCATAGTATTTTTTTTTTTTTTCCCAAGATTCTCCTGTTTGGAGAAATCAGGAGATCGATCCAAATGAACTGTGTTGCACAGAAATGAGGAGAAAGGAGCATCTTTTCTGCCTCGTCCCCTTTGCTGCTTCCCTATGAACTTATCTCCCCCTTCGTATTCCTCCTGGGGAGACCGTTCTCCCTCCCACAAAGTTCCCCCTCTTTATCTTTCTGCTATACACTTTGGGAGTTTAATTTAATATTTTTTACTGTACAAAGCAAACACAAACTGTGGACTTAAATACTGTTTTTTTTATAATAAAAGTGAAAATGTCTAATAGTGAGGTGTCATCTGAGTCGATGGTTTCATGACGCAATAAAATGTATTATATTAACTTACATTTGACGATGAAAGCTGCAACTGTAAGTAATCATTAACAGCATTGTGACGTAAACCGATTGAAGCAACGCTAGAGGGCGCCCTTGCCTCAAGTACTTTCTTCAACTATAAACGATTAGATCCTGTAATGATACGTTTCTTTATTTTCACCACAACACACGAGCAAGTAAGACCTTTCATTACGTGTTTATTCTGCGACTGATAGCTTTTTAAACATTTATTTAAAACGGAGTTATTTAAATGAAGCATACCCTTAAGAAAAGATATTTGTCGCTGATTGTTTTCGTCGCCATCTTGAGCCGCCATGTTTCTGGAGAAGGTAAACAAGTTAAATAGCTTCTTTTAAAAACCTGTTCTTTTTTTTTAACATTTATTGTACTTTGCAGTGTTACAGATTTGCAAGCTTTCTTTATTAAGTTTACTTATTCTCATTAGTTTTAGAACATTCACTAAATTTAAATGTAGTTTGACAATAACAGCAATATTCCTGTGAATCAGATCTTAAGAAATCCTGAATTCTGCATGTTTATCAGATGTTACTTTTCCTGTTTTGGCAGAGTTCACCGTCTGACCAATAACCTCACATTAAGGAGGATTGAAGCGTTTCAAAATTGTCAATCAAAACAGATGGGATCATTATAATTTTATAAGCCTATTAAGTGAGCATGATATCACTCCTTTAAGATCCCCTGTTTTTTTTGGTTTACACAACTAATAGTAACCTTGTCTCCATGTGAGAGACACACCTATGAATAAATAATACTTCAGACAAGTTATTTACTTCATATTTATTGAAAATCCTGTCAAAATAAAAAGTCGTTATTCAAAGAGAAGACTTGGACAATCTATTGTCAAGAAGGATTCGGACACATAAGTTAGTTTAGCTTATACAAGTGACATGCAATAAATAATAATAACAGTAAGAGCTCAATACTATCAGACCTAACTGTACGTCACCCTACACAGTTGATAGTGGTGGAAAAAAGCGCCTTCAATGATAAAAGAGACGATTAGAGAGTGGACCGTCGGTTGAAAATACAAAAATAGACCCATGTTGCGTGTGAAACCTGTCAAGTAAAAAAAAAAAAAGAGACATAAACAAAAAAACAATTCTTCAAGCGTAGTCATGAATTCTCTTCTTTTTTAAGTGACTGAAATAAACCTCACCAGATAAGCAGAACTTGAGCATGAGCGGGCACAAGACTGACGGGCATGCAGCGCTACAAAATGTTCTGAACACTGGCCTCAGGGGCAGACGTGGAGGGCACTCGAGAAGCGGACTTATCGATCATAAATGCCAACTAACACCAACCATATGGAGTTGACCTCAGCCTAAAATTTGATTGCCTTAGAAAGCAACTTTGATTTTTTTTTTCTGAATAACGAATGCTCGTGACAGCCAGACATTTGATCGTTCTAACTATTCTTTGAAGGCACATGTAGCAACCGTTTCCTCGATCACCATCCCAATCACATGGATGTGTTACAATAGCTAATTTATATACCATTTAGCAGAAATGATACAGACTGGATCGTATTTGCAATTTGTGACTCAGAAGTGATGTTTATAAATATGTGTGTGTGTCTGTCATATACTGTATGTGGACGTCTGTCTGTACTGTGATGGACTAACCACCTGATGGTCTCCGGCGACCTCTAGAAGCACAAGTGGAAGACACTGAATTATTTCATTTTGGCCTCAGTTTTTCACACCTTTTTACATGGGTATATATTGTCATAGGCTTCACTAGTCTACTCATGAGCTTCACTACAAAAGAAAATACATTTTAAACTCTGACATCTGGCTGGAATCGGAGTCGAAGAAGTCGTGGTGAGCGTTAAAATATTTTCTGTATTCAAATGAAAGTGTGTGGATTTTGGCAGAACAGCGACGTCTGCTGAAGACAATATTTAGACCAGCACTGAAACTGAAAGGCAACAATGTCTCGGTTGAATCAGTAGCAGGAAATGAGCGTTTTTTTGTAAACGTGGAGTTATTTTACACTGTAAAACAAAACCTTGACTCAGTAGCTCTTGAAGAAGCCGGTCGCCGCCGCCGCCTCCCTGAACGTCACTGTCAGAGCGTTGATCGTCACTTTGGTCACGATTATCTTCTCGGGGCGCTGGTCTGCAGTGGGGGGCGGCTGTGCACTGTGGGTTGTCATGGTAACGCTCTGATTGTCTGCCGTCGCCACCCTGTTGCTTTCCGGGCTGCTCACGACCTCCGAGGTGAAGCCGTGTCCCTGGCGGAGCGGTCCGTCCACCAGAGCCTCCTGGTCCCTGCTGCTCACCGACACTTCTGATGCGACGTCGGCCACGAAGGCTCTGTCCTCGGATCGCTCGCATGCGAATGTTTGATTGTGCTCTGACAGTCCTGTCCACGGAGCGGTCAGGGCTTCTTCTTCCTTCTCCTCCATCTCCGAGTCCTGAGGCTCCAGGCGTGGAGGAGAGCTGCACTCTGACCGACCTTTGACCCCAAACACATCAGACGTTAAGAAGATCTTAACTGAACATGAAACATATCTTCGTGACCAACCATATAAACTGTCTTCAGGCATCTCTTCACAGGTGCCCTCAGACTCTTGCTTCTCCTCTTCACTCGTGGTGTCCCAGTCCTCCTCGTCTTCCTCTCGCTTCTTTCTGGACAGGTGGAGGTGTCTGGGTGAGGGTCCGAAGGGTCCTCTTTTCAACGCCCGTTTGTTCCGCCTCCTTGCTTGGCGACAGAACACGCTTCTGCGCTCACCCTGGTCCACGTCTGTGCTCATGGAACGGGTCACCGAGAGCCGGATCCGTGGTGGCGGTTTCTCCTGGATCTTGTTGGCGCTGCGGAGGTCCATGGCAAAGAGGTTCTAGTCGGAGAGAGGATGAATCCCATGTTAAATCTTCACTTTTTAATACGTTGCCTTATACTTTACATTTCAATACAGTGACACTACAGTCTCTCTATCTTGTTAAGTATTTTGTTGCGATAATCCCTAAGGCACACTAAACATTAAACTTAAGGCATGCAGGCCAAATGTGGTCTGACAGGTCTTTTTTTTGTTGCCCCCGGGATGGTTGGCTAAAAATCGAAAAAAGTTTTATGTTACACATCTTTATATGTAACAAAAAAGGCCAGTGTTTGAGATCAAATTAAAAAAAACTTTATTAATGTAAACAATTATATACTGTAGAGCAGGGGTCCCCAAACTAAGGCCCCCTTGCTCCCTGAACAATACCAGATATATAATAAATATTAGTATAATACAATACCATTGGAATTTTTTTCAGTGCTTAGCAAAAATATAGGATCCTTTTTTAGGGGGTGAATAATTTATTTGAGTAGCTAAATAAAAATAGAGACTATGTATTCTACACCGACGTACATGTTTGGGTCTCTAAGAAGGACTGGTTTAAAAGATAGGCCCTAGAATGTTCATACTTTCAAACCAGAACTGTTTTGGTATTATTTATTCCCTGCCTTGTTTTTTCTGTTAAGAACCAGAAAAAATGTTACGTGTCACAACTTTGGTCGAACTATCACTTTAATTCCCAAAATGTTTTAGTCCCTTTTGTGATCAAGTTTGAAACCCCTGATCTAAAGATTAGTGTGCAAGAGACACAATGAAAAGTATAACCACTGAAAGCTTCACTAAAAACAAGTTGTGTTCTCCTGCCGTCTGTGTTTACAGCAGCTGGAAGCCGCAGAACTTAGAGCAGAGACATGTTGTCGACCTGATTAGACAAACAGCATGATGATGATGACTCTCTCAAACTAATCGTTTCAGAAGTCTACAATACATTTTTTGAACACACTGGAGTTGTAAGATCTAATATTAAAACATCAAACTTGGTTCAAAATAGTCCGGGACAAACGTAATGTACTGATGTTTCACTGATGTGTCAAAACTAACTAAAGTCAGTCCAGTTTCAGACGCCTGACCTATTTCTGTTCAGTCGTTTACTTACCCTGACTGTACGCGACACATTTGTGATCATAAAACACGTACATGACCATCTACTTCTGAGTCATGTACTGGTCCAGTGTTGGGTTAGCTTGTACATGCAACATTTTGCCAGGTTCTAGCAACTGCAGGCAGACCAGGACCAAACCTTGATTCCTGAACAAATGTGACTTGCTATGGAAGTATATCAGTGCCATCAGAATATTTAATGGTTGAATTTACATTTCAAATGTTGAAACTTTGAATTTTCAAAACCTTTTTTTTTTAATCATATAATAAAATCGAATTCTTTATTGAAAGGTTGAATTATATTTATTGAATAGAATTCAATCATTGAATTAGTTTTTTTAATCATTTCAATTATTTGAAATGTATTTATTTATTTTCCGTGCTGCTTAATTAGGGGATACCCCGGACAGGACGCCAGTCTCTCAGAGGACACACAAAGACGCACAACCATTCGCACACACACTCATATGGAAAATTACCCAAAGTTCGAAAACGACCTCTTTATGTTTTTGGACTGTTTGGAGGAAACCAGACTTTTATGATAATAGTTTTATATTCCCATTTCAATAATGCAAAAATAAATGTTCTAAATTCAATATTTTTAATTTATGCACCTTCATTTATTAGGTATTTTAATATTGAATTTAAAAGTATTGAATTTGAACATTTAGAACAACAAACGGTATTGTCTAAATAAATGGGTACAGTTAAAAACCATTTCAAAACTCCTTTAATTTATTTTTTATTTTTTTATTTAACCTCAATATACAAATTATTGAATTCAACAAATGTATTCACTGTTTAACAAACAGTTAAAAATGTTAAATTGAACCGTTCAATATTTTGACACTGAACTATATTTGTTGTGCTCAATGGTTGATCTGAGTTTATTTTTGGCGCCATCATCAGGCAGAATCAATCAACTTGTTATTGTTTTAAAGAAAGTTTAAAAAGTCAGGATTGTTACCCTCAGAACGAGTCTTCTCGGTCGCAGTCCTTTCTTGCGGTAGGCCAGCGCTCTGTTCTTCTCCTGACTGGTGGAGCAGAAGGAAGACAGACGATGAAAAGATGAAGATTTGTTTAAAAAACTTCTTTACAAGCAGTTACTCACTTCTGTTCGTAGGCCAAGACCAGGCGAGGGTCCAAAATATTGTCCTCTGGTTCCCAAGTGCTGTATCTGCCAGTAAACGCATTAAATGTCATCCTGAGTGCTTCCAAATTACCCAGAGAGCACTGCTGCTAGCATAGCTAGAGTAATAGTCAATGATAGGGGTGACTTGAATTTAACTATACAAACACAACCCCACAGTTTTTACTTTTCTACCGTTCCTCTTTCCTCCTCGCCTTCCTTACTCTCACATCAAGTCACTATATCATCAGAAAACTCCATAGTCCATGAAGACCAGCCTCACCTGTCACGTCTAAACAGCTCAGTTTATTTACATGTTAGTTCATGCTAATATTCCAGAAGCCTGGTGAAATGTTCCCAAAACACCACCTCCACCTTTACACCCCATAACATAACAATTGAAATTACAGAGACACTGTTTCTTTAAGTGACATCGCGGACACTGTAGGGCAAATAAAACTTAAAACTGAATCATTTCTAGTGTAGCTGATCAATAATTCAACATCTGTCCGGCCTGGGCCACAGTCAAAATAATCATTTTAACCTTTGTGTTGCCTCTGGGTCAAAGGTGAACGAATTCCACCTTCACCTTGAACCAGAGGCAACACAAGAAATACCTCAAACGCATTTGTTTTATTTGTTTTCGGGGTCTATGGGTCACCTTGACCCTTTGATTAAGGGTTAAAAGGGATTAATGCTTGACAATGTAGATTTCTTGTGGCAAACTGAAAATAGGTGCTTAAAGTAAACCAACTAGTATAAAAATAAGGAGTAAAGCTTATGAGAAATATTCAATTTACTCTGGTGGACCAGAGATGACAGTAATATATGTAGCTTCAATCTTAGTGGAATGAAATTAAAAAATATTTTTCTCAATCGGCTCCTCCTCAATAATATCCTAGTTAAAGTTTTAGTTTTTTCATGTCCGTTAGACTGTAAAAATCAAGCACCTGCTTGTGTTTTGAAGATATATTTAGAAGCAGCAGCAGCAGCTTTGTTCAACGGTTGTGTGGATGATCTCACAGCAGCATGACTCAAACATTACTCACTTTTGGGACCATCCTTGCCACTTCAGCAGGTACTCCACATTACCCTGGAGACAAACAAGAGGACGTGAAAGTTGCGTGCGTTCGCGTGCGTGTGTCCTGAGCAAAAACAAGGCCTGTCACTTTAAAGCGCGGGGGGTGGAGGGGTCACGGCTATTCTTCTCGTTTACAGTCGGTGTTTTTTTTTTTCTTCTGCGGGTGACGTCACTGGCAGTGGAAGCATCTTGTTCCCTCCATCGCGATGACGTGACCGCACATGGCAGCACGAGCCGGCGTCGATCGCGCACGAGCTCGTTCTAGAACATTTCTCTCGCGGAGGTAGAAACATGTAAACAACGGCGTGAGGTTGCGCAACACCACGAGAGTCGCCTCAACTGTCGCGATGTGACGTCATCAAAAAACTTACCTCGAACAATCGTGACTGTGGATGAACTGCTTTGAAGTGATATTTTTGATATACGCACTTTAATGTCATTTGTATTAGTTTACTGTACTCTATTTTGTTCTTTTTACTATTTCTTTTTAACTAATGTTTATTTTCTGTAAACAAAGATCATGTCACCTGCGCGCTCCGGTCATAACGTGACACCACCACGCACACGCGTGTTGCCATTACGCAGCGATTTACCCAGAAACTGCGCACCCGTTTTCCGGACACACACCCCCTTTCTCACATTTTACTACAACTGCGTAGGCTCTTTGAAAAACACGCCGCAGCCCCACGCAGGGCCACACGGCGCAAACTTTGGCGCAGAATCTTCGCTTTTGAGCGTAAAGTAAAACTGCGTAGTTTCAGTTTCAGATGTGCGCCAGGAGCCGGAGAATAAGTTATGTAAGTTTGAGAAGAGTCGCTCACCTTTCGGACTCTCTTCTTCGTGATGGACTCAACTGCAAACACTTGGTCGCCGATCGATGACAGCTCCATCCCCGCTCTTCAGAGATGCGTGTGTCCGAGAGAACAGTTGCTGAGGCTCGTGAAAGTGTCGCTGCCGCTCGCTCCCGCTGTCAGGGGTTTGTTTTCAGCTTCCTCCTTCCTCCTGCCAAACTCCCGCTGCCACGCTCGCTTCACTTTTTTAAAAGCTGCGACACATCAACATCGGACGGCGCGCAGCTTTAAGTCAGGCGCGCCACCGTTTCCATTGCGTAGGGCCGAGCCCCCAAAGCGCGTCGTCACGGCGGAGGCGCGCACGTAATTTAGAGCAGAGTGCAGAGGAAACAAGAGGGCGAAGTGTTTTATCGTGAACGAGCAGTGACCTCAGGATGGATGTTTTTTAACGCACAACTCAACTCAAAACTCTTGTCACAGCTACTTAAATACTACCCTAAATTACTAAAAAATAGATTTTAAAGGCATTTTAATGAGTAAATCAGCAATCTGTTAGGTAAGTAAGTAAGTAATTTTTATTTATATAGCGCTTTTCCAGACCAGGGTCACAAAGCGCTTAAACAATCAAAACAATATTCAATAAAGTATATAAGGCCGGATCAGATCACTGGTGTAAGGAGGAGCCTGACCATGAATAGATCTGAAAGTAAGAACCAGAATTTTAAAGTTGATCCTAAAAGAAACTGGAAGCCAGTGAAGAGTTTTAAGGACTGGAGAAATGTGAGTTCTTCTACTTGAGCGGGTTAGAATTCTCGCTGCAGAGTTCTGAATCAACTGCAGGTGTGTTCAGTTAGATAACGTGTAAGGAGATAGTTGGAAAGTAACATTTCAATATACTGAAATGTTTCTGTACGCTACTTAAATAAAACAAAAACATGGAGGGTTCATTTAATTTCCCCATGCATTCCATTCGGATACTGTTTTTTTTTCGTCAAAAACCTGTGATTTTAAAGTGGTGCTGGCCCTTTAAGAATATCATGGAAATAAATATTTAAAACCAACACTTTCAAAAAGTGTTTCACTTATAATAATATATAACTTTGTGGCTAAATGATGCATGCTTTTGCCTGGTGAGCTTTGATGCCAAGTGAGAGTTCTGTGATTCACTCGCACTCCAAAATGTTTATTTGGTAGTATTTTAGGCGTTCTAGCAGCGAAATTGACATCAAAAGCAAAGTGGAAAAACAAAATGTGTGTTGCTTTCCAGTCTTTATAAGTAAGAAGCAGAGCCATTAATGAAGCTTCTATGAAGGAAAAAGCATTGACCACAGTCTTAGTGAAGAAAGTATTTAAGTTGTACTGCTTTAAAGACATTATAATGTGCTGCTGAACATCTCAGAAACTCAATACTGATCATCATATTTCCAAAGACATGGATGAAGACGCTTCAACTGATAAACGAGTTTCCAGCTACATCTGTTATCATAAGATGGATTCAAGAATTTTTAAACCTTGTGTTATCTCAGGGTCAAGGTGACCCAGAGGCCCGAAAACAAATGTGTTTCTGTGGTATCCCTTGTGTTGTCTCAAAGTGAACAACCTCCATATGCATTTATAGAAGCCAGGAAGGTCCTTCACTTAGACACATAGGCAACTCAAGGGATACCACAAACACATTTGTTTTCAGGACTTCGGGTCTGGACCCTGAGTTAACACAAGGGTTAACTAGTTTTAAGTCACTTGATATTTCATATACTGTAACGTCCTAGGATCGTTGGAAGAAGAAAGACGTCTTCTGTATTTGAGAAGTAATAAGAATAAAACATATAAAGACAGTGAGTGAGTGATTCATTGAAAGCTTCGCTCGAGTCTTATTATAAAACTTTGAACTTCTTCCTCCTATGCTTCTACTAAATATTGAAATTCTTTTTCTTGATCAATTCCGAGCGAGTTGAACATGTGGAGGTGTAACTTTACATATAAAGATGTTGCCTCGCTGAGTTCAACTCGGGTGTCTTGATGGACGACTCTTGAACTTTGACACGCAGCAGTGACGTTCACAGGTGTGTGTGTCGCTCACGAGAGTCCAGGACGGACCAGCTTATAACGTTTCATGTCTCACTTCACCTGTAACACTAGCATCACTCATAGGCACTGGCTGTCATGGAGACTGTTTCTATGGCAACCAGCGAAAAGCTGGGTGATGATGAGACAGAAAGGAAGAGTTGATGCAAAGTTCAGGACAGGAAACCTATACAGCCCTCCTGACATCAAGTTGACCTTTGAACTTGATGATGTTTCTCAGCGTTACAGTGTAGAACTTAAGTGGTTTATACACTGTGGTTGAAGAATAGAGTAAAATAGAATCAATCATTTGAGGATTCAGCAGATATTTGCAGATGTATTTGAGTGACATGTTCTTCTCTTGATGAGAAGTGGATGGAGGTGTTGTCGGATTAACTGTCCCTCACCATGGCTGCTCCTCAGAAAGTCTCTTGCGTGTTGGCATGTCCAGCCATCATCAAGATTTTCGAGCTCATGCAGCATGAGTCATAAGACTCCGAGCGGAGCAGCCAGGTTTTCACGAGGAAAGCTTCTGCGATGGTGGCGGGGGAAACGGATACTTTGCGACAAGGTCGTAGCAGACAGATGTTGTGTTGTCAAATACACATAAATTGAGCGTTTATACACCTGCATGATGTAGAACAATGTTGTCGATTCCAGCATCACGATGGTTCAACATGGATCAACTTGTTTGGTATATTCCCTTAAGACGTACTTTCTTGTTTCTCTTCTTTTGATTCTTCTCTTGCCAAACATACACATTGTGTGTGCATCGGTTTATTTCTTAGACCTGTTTATTTATTGATCTTTAAACTTTCTTTGTTGAAAGTGTTTCCTGTTGTATCTGCAGAAAGCAAAATACAAAACTGTAAAGATCAGTAAAACCTCTTCCCTCCTACTTCAATTGAATTGTTAACTGAAGACTGTTCTATCACATTCAGTGAATATGTTTTTATACATTTTTGCTCAACATACTTTAGTGTAGGATGAACAATCTTACACTGCATGAAACATGTCTTCCACATATCGATGATTCATGTACCCGTTTGAAAAAATAAGTGTTTACTCCGAGAGGTTTTTTAATAAGTTTGTAGAGTCCGGATAGATGTTAAATAATTAATAAATACATCATTGAAATTGTCCACTTTAGTGAGCAGCTCTGTTCCTGCAAGTACTGAAAAAAGGTGCTTCAAGTAAAGGGAATTTATCCGTCAAATGTTTTGTTAATGAAGAGATTCAGTTTTAAGACCCATCTCATCCTAGTTTTAAAAGTTCTGTCCAGTAGAGAAGAAAGAAAGACTAAATGTTAAAATGACACCTTAAGTATAACCATATTTTATACCAAGATAGATCAGCTGTGTTTGTAATGCAAGAGATCGGTGGAGAACACAATAGGGTAATATAGTGATAATGGCGTTGGGCATGTTGATTTAGCTTCAATAGCTAGCTAGGATGGAGGATTTTGTAAAGTGTTATATTGATGTCAACTGACTAGAAACTGTTTCCTTCAACTCCAACTTAGGAAAATGTTGTCACAACATGATCTGGAGCTTGTAATCCATGCGTTTGTTTCTTCTCGTCTGGACTATTGCAACAGTTTGTTTTCATGTCTTAACAAGAAGGATCTGTCTCGCCTGCAGTTTATACAAAACTCTGCAGCGAGAATTCTGACCCGCTTTAGTAGAAGAACTCACATTTCTCCGATCCTTAAAACTCTTCACTTGCTTCCAGTTTCTTTCAGGATCAACTTTAAAATTCTGGTTCTTACTTTCAGAGCTATTCATGGTCAGGATCCTCCTTACATCACTGATCCAGCCTTACACCCCAGCTTGGGCTCTGAGGTCTGTGGATCAGAATCTACTGATGGTTCCTCGCACACGGTTCAGGATCAGAGGAGAGAAATCCTTCCAATTTATTTGTGCAGACTTTTCCTTGATTTTCTGAGACTCTTGTGTTTGTCTTGGTGTTATCTTTATCTTTTAAGTATATATTTTATTGAGTATTGTTTTGATTGTTTAAGCGCTTTGTGACCCTGGTCTGGAAAGCGCTCTATAAATATAATTGACTTAATTAATTACTTACTTATTGAAGCCAAAAGTTGAGATTCCAAATAGTCGCAGCCCAATGAAAAAACAAGAAAATTGGGAAGTTCCATGCCATCAAAAGCCTTTTGTTCCTGGAAAAGCTTTAGTTGTAATCATGGATTTTATTTCATTCTAGACAAATTTAATTATCAAGCTATTTAATTTATGAAAAAAAGTACATGGAAAAACAGAATACAAAAAAGGGAAACACCTTTATTTCACAGTGTTAATTATCGCTAAATACAATCATAGATTCAACAAGTTACTGGAAACATTCCTCGCAGAGTTTGGTCCATATTGCCATGATAGCATCACGCAGTTGCTGCAGATTTGTCGGCTGCACATCCATGCTGCGAATCTGCTGTTCCACCACACCCCAAAGGTGCTCTATTGGATGGAGATCTAGTGACTTTGGAGGCCAATGGAGTTCAGTTAACTCATGGTCATGTTCAAGAAACCAGTCTTGTGGTCAAACCACAGTGATAATAAAGGGACTGACATGGTCAGCAACAATACTCAGGTAGACTGTGGCGTTGCAACGATGCTCAATTGGTACTAAGAGGACCAAAGAGTGCCAAGAAAATATCCCCCACATCATTATACCACCACCAGCCTGAACAGCTGATCCAAGGCAGAATGGATCCATGCTTTCATGTTGTTGACGCCAAGTTCTGACCCTACCATCCGATTTTGGCAGCAGAAATCCAGACTCATCAGACCAGGCAACGTTTTTCCATTCAGTTCTTCCCCATTCTGATGCTCGGTTGGAACTGCAGCAGATTGTCTTGACCACGTTTACATGCCTACATGCCTGCATGCATTGGGTCGCTGCCATGTAACTGGCTGATCAGAAATTTGCGCTAACAAGCACAAATAAAGTGGCTGGTGAGTGTAGATTGACAAGAGACTTTTTTAAAATCTTTTCTTTTCTGAATACCTCTTGACAAGATTTTGTATTAGAGATATGAATTCCTTGAAATTAAAAAAAAACATTTGCTATTTTAAATGAAAATGTGTTAAGTGCATATGCTCCAGTTGTTAATTGCAAACATTTCACTGAAAGATCTCAAATTTGACAACGTAACAGGAATGAAATGTACAAGATTTGGAGCAAACTAAAGGTCATCCGAATATAGTAATAACTACAGCTCTATTCTTTTATGATTGAACAGTTATTAGAAGGAAGTTTGGTTTTTAAACAAAGGGGAAGTAATTTTGACAATGTTTCAAAGTCTACATTGAACACAATGATTTTACAATACAAGCTATAAAGTAAACAACGGTTGTTTAAGAGCATTGTAATGCATTTCACATGTAATGTTTGTGGATGAGTCTGATTAAGATGATCTGTGGATCAGAATCTACTGATGGTTCCTCGCACACGGTTCAGGACCAGAGGAGAGAAATCCTTCCAGGCTGTTGCTCCTAAGCTTTGGAACAACCTTCCTCTCTCTCTCACTCTGTGTTTGATGGAGTCTACTGACTCCTTCAAGAAACATCTTAAGATGTTTTTAGTTGTTCAGGCTTTTCCTTGATTTTCTGGAACTCCTGTGTTGTTCTCAGTTTTATCTTGATCTTTAAAGTATGTACTTTTTTGAGTATTGTTTTGATTGTTTAAGCGCTTTGTGACCCTGGTCTGGAAAGCGCTCTATAAATATAATTGACTTAATTAATTACTTACTTATTGAAGCCAAAAGTTGAGATTCCAAATAGTCGCAGCCCAATGAAAAAACAAGAAAATTGGGAAGTTCCATGCCATCAAAAGCCTTTTGTTCCTGGAAAAGCTTTAGTTGTAATCATGGATTTTATTTCATTCTAGACAAATTTAATTATCAAGCTATTTAATTTATGAAAAAAAGTACATGGAAAAACAGAATACAAAAAAGGGAAACACCTTTATTTCACAGTGTTAATTATCGCTAAATACAATCATAGATTCAACAAGTTACTGGAAACATTCCTCGCAGAGTTTGGTCCATATTGCCATGATAGCATCACGCAGTTGCTGCAGATTTGTCGGCTGCACATCCATGCTGCGAATCTGCTGTTCCACCACACCCCAAAGGTGCTCTATTGGATGGAGATCTAGTGACTTTGGAGGCCAATGGAGTTCAGTTAACTCATGGTCATGTTCAAGAAACCAGTCTTGTGGTCAAACCACAGTGATAATAAAGGGACTGACATGGTCAGCAACAATACTCAGGTAGACTGTGGCGTTGCAACGATGCTCAATTGGTACTAAGAGGACCAAAGAGTGCCAAGAAAATATCCCCCACATCATTATACCACCACCAGCCTGAACAGCTGATCCAAGGCAGAATGGATCCATGCTTTCATGTTGTTGACGCCAAGTTCTGACCCTACCATCCGATTTTGGCAGCAGAAATCCAGACTCATCAGACCAGGCAACGTTTTTCCATTCAGTTCTTCCCCATTCTGATGCTCGGTTGGAACTGCAGCAGATTGTCTTGACCACGTTTACATGCCTACATGCCTGCATGCATTGGGTCGCTGCCATGTAACTGGCTGATCAGAAATTTGCGCTAACAAGCACAAATAAAGTGGCTGGTGAGTGTAGATTGACAAGAGACTTTTTTAAAATCTTTTCTTTTCTGAATACCTCTTGACAAGATTTTGTATTAGAGATATGAATTCCTTGAAATTAAAAAAAAACATTTGCTATTTTAAATGAAAATGTGTTAAGTGCATATGCTCCAGTTGTTAATTGCAAACATTTCACTGAAAGATCTCAAATTTGACAACGTAACAGGAATGAAATGTACAAGATTTGGAGCAAACTAAAGGTCATCCGAATATAGTAATAACTACAGCTCTATTCTTTTATGATTGAACAGTTATTAGAAGGAAGTTTGGTTTTTAAACAAAGGGGAAGTAATTTTGACAATGTTTCAAAGTCTACATTGAACACAATGATTTTACAATACAAGCTATAAAGTAAACAACGGTTGTTTAAGAGCATTGTAATGCATTTCACATGTAATGTTTGTGGATGAGTCTGATTAAGATGATCTGTGGATCAGAATCTACTGATGGTTCCTCGCACACGGTTCAGGACCAGAGGAGAGAAATCCTTCCAGGCTGTTGCTCCTAAGCTTTGGAACAACCTTCCTCTCTCTCTCACTCTGTGTTTGATGGAGTCTACTGACTCCTTCAAGAAACATCTTAAGATGTTTTTAGTTGTTCAGGCTTTTCCTTGATTTTCTGGAACTCCTGTGTTGTTCTCAGTTTTATCTTGATCTTTAAAGTATGTACTTTTTTGAGTATTGTTTTGATTGTTTAAGCGCTTTGTGACCCTGGTCTGGAAAAGCACTATATAAATACAAATGACTTACTTACATATATATTATATTGTCGTTTCACTGACTTACTTCTGTAGACCCCTGTTGCCAGGTACTGTCCACTGCCGACAAAATCCCGTTTTGTTAAAAGTAAGTATTAAGTAAGTAAGTAATTATTATTTGTTGAGATCAGTTTTAAAATCATATTGTGGATTATGTTTTTAGTTTCAAACAAGCTGGTTAAGAACTTTGCATTCGGATACATTCCGGGAAACCAGGTGTTGTTCCCGCGAGTTTTCCTGCCGGGATCAGAGCCTCGTATATTCCCGTAAGTTGGACGTTATCGCTGCTTTTAAAGAAGCCATCCGTCGATCACATGAGGGAATGTTTCTGCCTGGATACCGAGGATGGAGCGGCAGCGGCGCCGCAGGACCTCTCTCTCCCTCCCACTCGCGCCGTGACTCACCGCTGAGTCACCGAACGTGCCAGTAAGAAGCTCGCGCTGCTTCCGTGGAACGACAACACCGAGGAACTGATGCCGGGAAAACACGCGCTCCTCGTTATTCCTCGTCCCGTCTGCGCGCACACATGCTGCACATCCGCCTGGAAAAACACCAGAGCAGCAAAGTGCGCTCCGCTCGTGTTTCAGAACACGGTGTTCCAGAACCACTGCTGGTGTCACTGTGTCACCTGATCACGCTCTTTGTGCACTTTTTCTTCTTTTTTCCTCCTTTTCCTCCAGCGCCGGAGCATCAGCTAGACACCCTCGATGGTGGTTCATAAACGCTGCGTCCCGCTTGTATTGAAAACGAACTTGTAGGTGATCACTTCAGTAGTTTTCATGCAGTTTGAAGGTTTCATCATTCATGGTACGCTTTGTGCACATGTTGTGCTGCGGCTCACATAACTAGCAGAATAAATCATTATTTATTTTATAAATTCTAATTATTATATCGTATATTACTTGTATTGAGCTGTGAACATTCTTTAACTCTTTTACTCAAAAAGAGCAAATTAAATTCAGAACATATGTCCGTCAACACTATTAGAGAATTCAGATATTTGTTAACTTTTTTGACACAGAAACACAGTTTGATGTAATATGTGAAATTAAAACATTTGAACCGTTTCTTTGTAAACTAAGAAACAGTTCAAGCTTCTGAAGCTTTGTTTTTAGAAGAGTTGTCAGATATAGTGATGGATGTACTGACTCCTCCAAGAAACATAAGACATTTTTATTTGTTCAGGCTTTTCCTTGATTTTCTGGAACTCCTGTTGTTCTCAGTGTTATTTTGACCGTTTTAGTATATCTTTTATTGAGTATTGTTTTGATTGTTTAAGCGCTTTGTGACCCTGGTCTGGAAAAGCGCTCTTTAAATACTAACGACTTACTTTCATTGTCGCTTCATCACAAGAAGTGTTTCAAATATCCAGCTTTGTGTAAACTATTATGCGATTGTTAACTCATCGTGTGCTGTTTTTATGAAGCGGTGGAGGTAAGCGCTCTCTCTGTGCTTTTGTAATGTCATGTGTCCTTTCATGTCGTTTTTAAACATACATTCTTGGCGACAAACTGGAAGTTTGTTACATGGCAAAGACCTCTCGAGAAGAAAGAAAACTGGTTCACAGTCCTGCTGATTCAAAGCTGGACTTCACAAGACACGCGTGAGTCAACATAAAAGTGATACTAGCTGAAAAAAAAAAAAGAAAAAGCATCTTCACTTTCACTCATCATCATCAAACAGCTCTAACTGACACGTCTGCAACAAAGTTGTGGCTCGTTCTTCACACAGCACTAAAATAGAAGTTGTGACCAACTGTGGCGTGTTCCTCGCTCTTCATCGCCAGTTAAAAATACACTGAAGCCTCGACAAGTTGACAAAAATGAAAAGGGCTTCTTTTTTGGAGTCATGGATGCTAATGATGGCTGTACCTTCATAACATGCAGCTGCAAACACCTTCTGTTTGACCAAAGCATACGCACTCCAGCATGTTTAGAATCCGAAGATGAAAGTCGATTAAAAAAAACAACATTTTAGTTGAATGACTCACCTCCTGACTTACCCCCCAAGTTTGTGATTGAGCTTTGCACACTCGCCACTAGAGGGCAGTCTTTCAGAATGAATTGACCTCCCAGCATGACCCAAAAATGCGTACTTTTAGAGACAAGGTGTTTGTGAGCGCAGGTATTTTAATACTTTATATTTAAAATGTAAATGATTCATCACGAATCACTGATGTGTAAGTTCCCTAATGTCTTAAAGAAACAAACACAATCAGATTATTATTTGACGTCAAAAACCAGAAACGATGCATTAAAATATATTTATTATCACAAACTTGGATACCGTTTTTAAATCAACAACACTCTGTTTTGGCCCTACATTTAGTACTTGTGATAACGGTGGTGTCGATTCACAAACCAAAAATGTGTGTATTTTATTTGAAACAGTAGATGAACAAACCGTTTGACTTGGCTGACGCAGCTTAAAACTCTGTTTGCACGTTCACCTCACAGATATCACAATTAAAATTCAAACACCTGGTCACCGTTGAGGACAGGTGACCCTTGTGTGTCCAGGACAGTGACAGATGCCACACTTGCGTTGTTTTTTAGCAGCGCTGGGATTTTCCGGTCCTCCGTTCTTCTTCCTTCCCTTCTGTCCTCTTCCCTCGGAAGAGTTGAATCCACCAACGGAATTACCTGTCGAGGAAGACAGAGACTATGTAGTAAAATAATCTTCAGTAGAGAGGACGCGAGTGTGGGTCTGAAGGTCTCAGTGGGTGAGTCATCACAGATGAAGGTTTTCTCTCCATCAACACACACAAAGAAAGTGGGCGCCTGGAGGTCAGATTTTGAGGGTTTCTCTTGAGTGGAAAACAACCACAAAACGTTTTGCTAAACAGTGACGACAGTGCTTACGTCAGTGCCGTTCTACTCACACTTAGTGTCGTAATACAGACTTAAACCATTCAGGTCCTCCCTAGATGTTTCATTATTCACTTTGTCCTCCTCAGATGATGTTGTCGTCACTTCAGATATAACCAATTAAATTCTAACCACTTTGCTTTCTCAAAGGTTAAGATACAAATAGCAAAAATATGAAACATTTATTGGTTATTAGGATAAAAACAATCCAGTTGAAGAGAAATGCATATACAAATGCAAAAAAATGGACATTCATGAGGATGTTGATTTCAGTGTTTCAATGTACAATCTGTTAGTATTCTTTAAAAGAATTGCGTAAAATGTACAAGCAATCCTTTATTTATTTATTTAAATCTTTAGTTTATTTTATTCCTGTGAATTCATGTACATGTTTGTTTGTTGTTGATTAATTTTATGTAAAGAATTTAATTAAACTAAAAGAACATATAAAACAACAAAATATAAATGACAGGAGTCAAAAAGAGCCTAAAAAGATGAGTTACAAACCTCGGGGTGCCCCGTCTCAGTGAAGCCTGACACCTCTTTTTGGGTTACAGTGGGAGCTTTATTTCTACACCATAGCAACAGACACAGTGTGTGTGTTCTGATGCACAGTTGTTTTTTCTTGCATCCACTAATAAATGAACATTTATTAAAGCTAATCATACAGCAGTTCTGGCTCTGAACATTTAAACTGCTGCTTTACACTTTCAACACTGACTTTGTGTGTAAGAGAGGTGAGGGTGGTTACATCAAACACAACATTAGTGTCGTTGAATCAGTGATGAAGGGCTGCGTCTTACCTTCAGGTGGAACATTCTCGTCAGCCCACTGGAAGAACCCACACTGCTCCTCTCTTGGTTTCCCGCAGGTGTGGAACACCCTTCCCTTGTTGGGTCCGTCCTTCTGGACCGTGCGAGTGACCGTGGCCTCGTTGCAGTTGCACATTATCTGGTCTCCCGAGCCTACATTCTGCCGACCAGTGAACCCAGGTGTGTTACTGAAGCCCATAGAAGGCCTTGGTGGCTGCTGGGGCAGCGGAGGACCATGTCTCTGAGGCGCCCCCTGCTGACCGGGCTCGCCGGCCCACAAGAAGAAGTTGCAAGTTCCAGCATTGCACTTGTAAAACTGTCTGCCTTGGTTGGGCCCGTCTTTACGCACCGTCAGCAGGAGTGCGTCCTGGCCACAGTTGCACACGATAGGATCATTGCTGGAATCTGCAGGAAAGCTGCCGCCGCCGCCGCCTGGGGGAGGGCGAGGCTGGGGAGGGACTGAAGGAGCAATCGGACCTGGTCTTGGTGGCCGATAGTCATCTCCTCTTCCTTGTCCTTGTCCTTGTCCTCCTCCTCCTCCTCCTCCTCGGAGGTACCTCAGGTCCAAAACTTCTCTCAGAGTTTCATCACAACCACCAATGCAGCCGACAAACTCTAGAGGCATCATAGCGGGAAGGCTTCCACGGCTGAACTTGAACTTCAACCTGCAGAGGACAGAGCCGGCAAGAAACCGTTTTGGTGATTTCAACAAACAAAAAAATCCTTCAAATCCCAGAGGCACAGGTTGCTGTGACAACCACTTATCAACCAAGCAAAACCGTTTGAAAAACATGGATATTGTTTCAGACTCCCTTGGGTTGCCATGGAAACAGAAGCTGATATTCAGCACGACTTACATTTGGACTTCACTGAGGCAGGTGGTCAAGGGGTTAACTCCCACTGATGTAAACAAGGATTTTAGACAAGTTTCTGATTCTTTAATAATTTAAAGATGTTAACCAACATGTGGGTGGATGTTGCGCGAGCGCTGGAAAGACAAGTTGCAACAAAACACATAAGAATAAGTTTTCCCACTGTTGACGACAACCACAATAACGGCTGTAATGTCAGACCAAGGGTGGGTAATTACATTTCCTCTTCTCCCATGTTATATCAGACACGTTTATTTTTAGTGGTGATGGTAGAATAGAATAAAATAAATAAAATAAAAATTTAATGAAATTGGATAAATGAAATAAAATACCTAAAATGGCAACTTATGTCGAACTCGTACTCTCCTGACCCACTCACATATTTCAATACATCTGACATTTAGCAAATGAGATGTTACTGGAGTGAGATGCTGAGACACAATCAATGTCAGAGACTGGAATATGTAAATGGAGAGAGAGAGAGAATTGAACCACTCACATGTGAACTGGATGCGGCCGACATCTGGAGCACACGCTGTCGTCTCTGTTGACCTCTAGCACTGTATCCGGGAACCAGACGGCAGTCTTGCAGGCAGGGAAGCCCACACACGACAGGTACTTACTAGAGGACGTGAGTACACGAAGGTATCAGTTTAGAAACTCAAAGTGCTACTCGGCTTCTCCGAACACACCTAATACACACTTATTCAACATCTGCCTGATTATTGGCGGTTTGAAAAATTGTTTTAGAAATATTAGTTTCGCACCTGTTTCCCTCCTTCTTCTTCTTCAGCACCATGTCTTGTCCACACGAAGGACACTTCCTGACGGGCATAGGCATCTCCATGACCTCATCGGGAGTCTCTGGCATCTCCAGAGCTGTGCCCAGATACGGCGTCAGCGCTTCATCCAATCTGAGGAAAAAGAAACTCATCAGCACAATTCATGAAGAGCCAGTATATAACAGTATAGAAAAAATGACGGCTTACTTTTTCGCTTTCCGGACAGACTCGATAAAGACAGACTTGTATTTCTGGATGTAAAATTGTAAAACCCTTTGTTTGTCCTTCCTTCCCAAAGACACCTGCTTGAGATCCGCCTCCAACTCTGCCCGCAGGTTTGGTTTAGACATCTCGTAGCCCATCGAGTTGTAACCTGCTCATATTGGGTGAAGTGGATGTTAATCATCTGAGAGACTTTCAACCAAGAGAACCATAAGGTACGAACCTTCCACCAGTCCCATTCCAAGTTCTCCAGGAAGAAACCTCTGGTCGGGCGTTAAACCCACGTACATGCGCTTCTTTATTGTCTCGATGTGGTCTGCGTGTGTTGCGTCGGTGCCTGTTACAACACAGGTTTCATTTTACTTGTCACTCTGCGTTTTTGCAAGCGAGTTCTGGAAAGTTGTCGCCGCCTGCTGTCCCAGTGAGGTTATTTTTGTTGTTGTTCACTTTTATAACTTCAATCAAATTTTCGTCACATTTTTTCCCCTTGTTTGTTCTTAAATTGTAGTACAGCTTTGTGACCGTGTGTGTTTGAGCGCACCTATGCCATGTTTCTCCATCAGTGAAATGAGGTCAGCTTCTGTGAGAAGCTGTGGCGGAGTCGTCTGTCCTTCCACCATCTCAATGGCTGAGGGCTGGAACTGGGAATTAGGCTGGTACACAGGAATCACCTACAACAAACATTTGTCATTCAGAGTTCAAATTAGTGTTGCCAAAATCTCACACCAGTGATCACAACCTTGGTGCTCCACTTGTCGAACGGATAAACGTCCAAGTAGTTCCTCGCAATGATCATTAGTCCTGAAGCTGAGAACTTCTCCTTAGCAATGTCTATGTCTACAATTGTCTCCTGTCCCAAAGCATCCTGGGACACACAAGCCAGGAAGTGACGGACGATGAATTCATAGACACGGCCTTCGTTTCCCTGAATGGAAAACAACAGAGTTTAGAGCCTCTCGCAGATGTCTGGGGTCACCTTTTTAAATTAACAAGAGATTTAAGTTTCGAGACAAAGGTTTTTGTCCAAAAGATCCTAGAGTAGATAGACTTGTACGGAAGTATATCAGAATATTGAATCTAACATCGCAAAACATTGAAACTTGATTTGTTTTAATGGAAATGTTGTTGTTGTTCTAAGCATTTCATTATTGTTGGAATTATTATAGTTAAATCATTTCTATAATGAAAGGTTTAATCTGATTTATTTAATATTTTTATTCAATAATTAATATATAAATACCTGATGTATTAAAAAAGATTTAGGATACTGGGATAGGCTCTAGCCCCTGCCACCCTCATAATGGGAATAAGCGAATGAGTATGAATAAGCAGCACAGAAAATGAAGAAATTAATGAAGGAATTACTAAAAAAAAAACGAATTCAACCTTTCAATACAAAAGTGAATTATTAGAAATGTTCAAAAACAGATTCAATGTTTAAAAAACAAAAACCAAGTTCTAACATGAAATGTTAAATTCAACCATTCATTGTTACAGATATATTTCCGTAGACCGTTGTGTGATGACCAATATCTAGTATTGTATATTTGGCTTAAAGTGACCCACCTGCAGTGTTTGAGTAAACTTGGTGGGATGTATTGGGGGATGGGCCTGATCGGAGTTCTTGCCCTGTCGAGGACTCGGACCCCCCGGCTGATCAAGTACTCTCTGGGCAAATGTACCCCAAGCGTTGCTTTGTCGCTGTTCCTCCACAAGGGGACCGAGAGCCAGAGAAGCAGGGAAGATGTTCGTCTCTGTACGAGGGTAACTGATAAACCTGAGTACAGTAAAGGGGAAGTGATCGTGAAAAATGAACATCATAGTTGATATCAGACAAATCAGTGCCAGGCTCACCCTTGAGTGTAGAGCTTTTCTGCAATCTTCATGGTGTCCTTGGCGCTAATCTTGAGCTTCCTAGAAGCCAGTTTCTCCATTTCCTGGTGAATTTACTTTTTTTTAGCTCAGTGACAAATATCACGAGTGCATCTTGGTTTGATACTTAAAAACATTTTCTTACCACAGTGTCTAACGGAAGAGGCCTCCACTTGCTCTTAGGCTTGCTTGTGATTGATGTAACGGTTGCTCTTGGATTCTGAGGTCAATCATTGGACTTATAAGTTATGGAAAATTTCATAAATCACAAAATAATGTAGGAACCAGATCCACAGGCTGGCAAAAGAAAAAATACAAGACAGCCTTCACAAGGTCAAAGTGAGACTAATAAACTGTAGAAATTTCTGAATATAGTTTTCAATACATAACTAGTTAGACTCAAAATATAACATGTATTTACTCAGAAAACCTATATTTAGGATCTTTAAATAATTGAATAATTAATAATAATTTTAAATAATTTTAAATGAAAAAACATAATCAAATAAAAACTTTCTAATATAATAAATAAAATTACCAGCTTGTCCCATCAAATAAAAACACTTCTCTTTTTCCACTTTTTAGCCCCTCAGAATTGTGATGGAATACACTGTAATTATAGAAAATGTACAAACTGGCACAAACCTCCATGCAGATTTGGTAAAGCACCAGACAGGCCGTGTGATTAAAAAGGCGATTTCTCTTCCAGCTGAATTCCACACAGTCTTCTTCCACCTCGTGCATCACTGAAAATTTCAGCAAAGAAGAAGCAGGACTTCATGATTTCAACACACATGTGAATGGTGAGTCTTCGTGGTTCAAACTGTACCTTTGATTTTGTAAAAGGTCTCAGGAATGAAGGCCTGGATGGCTTTAAAACGTTCGACAACAAAACCCAGAGTGGGAAACTGACAGCTTCCGTACGAGATCAGCTGATTACTTAGAGATGTTGGGAAGATCTTTTGGAGCCTTAGAGTCTGGAATCTCGTAAAGGATGCACCTACATGGGTTAAAGTAAAAACTAAGTAAATATATATTTTAAGAGAAATAATTTTAACGGAATGGTTTACACACTGTCCATATAATTGACATGCATGTTCTTGTCTTACCTATCCTCAGATCCAGCTCCTGGCGGACATCCACCGCATCACTGACATTCACATCTGGTTCTGCCAGAGTCTCACAAGCTCTTCGAATGGAGTTCGGAGTTATCTCAGAAAATTTTGCCCGGAACACTTGTAGATTGGACTTCACTTAAATACACAAGAGCTCCATGAGGTTTAAAGGAATATGGCGTTTTACGCTAAAAGACTTAAACTTCCTAGCTACGTTTCCAACTACCTGCTTTACAGACGTCTATGACCTCAAATCCGATGTTCTCGCCCTCCCGGTCACAGTCAGTCCAGATAATCAGGGCCTGGCACTGCCGCACCTCCCGCTCTAGTGTTCGCTGAGGAAAGAGAGGGTGAAAAGGAGAAGATGAGACAAAATATAGGATATAATAATGCAATTCATAGTTTTAAAGGATGATAAGAATGACTTGTACAAAACTATCAAAACATGTTTTAACTATAAACCATTTTGTCTTACAGTGCAGAGGTTTTGGTAAATAGCTACATAGCAGAATAAAGTAATTTATTGTATTTCAAAACATAGATAGATATTGCGACCATATAAATCTTTACTTAAAAAATTATTAAAAGTGACCAATTTAATTGATTATGAAATATCTTGTGGCACAAGTAATATCCAGAGCAAGAAAATAACCGTTCGATAATATCAACAAACCTTAATTTGCATCATGTTATCTGGACAATACTTCTCCACCTCAGCATCGAATAACAGAACAGGATTACAACTGTGCCTAAGGGTAGAATAAAAAAGAACACTGATGACTTGTTTATAATTACATCATGAGTAAATTAACTATGCTCCAGTGTGAATAATTTGTTTTTCAAATATAATATAATGTTAATTTCAAAAGTAACATACATTACCATTTTTGAAAAGGTGACTTAAATTCCATGCCAAGTAAATGTCCAGATACTGACGTCATTGTTACAGACACATTCTGGAAATGAGTGGGAGAAAGAACTATGAAAATAAGACAGAACACATGTGAAGATCAACAGTTTACCTACCTGGCCAAAGAGATGATAATCATATTCGTAGAGTTTATTGAACTTGGATAATCCTTCCCTCTGAGGAAGAAAGAGAGGTTAGGCGATGACACAATGAACAACAAATCCTGTTCGAGATCATGTGATGACTTTTTTTCTTAAGTTTGCACTGACCCTCCTCGCTGAGCCACTGGACATGATCGCAGAAATGCCCTTCGCTGCATCATTCTTCTCGGCCACACAGAGGACCCGCTTGATCTGAGTCCTGCTTCGGTTCATATCCGTCTGCCCGTCTGGGTTCTGACTCGGGTATGAACAACTACGCAGAACTTGAGGTCGTTGCAGTCGAACTAGAGATCTCACTAGAACCTTCAAAACAAGCATTTCCTGCCAGCTTTCACCTGAATCCTCTTCATGTTAGCCTGAGGTGCTACACGCGGCTAGCATTAGCTCCTAACATCGTTCCAAAGTAGTGTCATCCAGTTATAAGTAGCTCGTCACTCACTCAAGTAGAGGAAAACACATCCAGGTGCGTGAAACATAATTTAAAGGGTATAAAACTTGATAAAACAACTACATAGACTGAACTCTGTGCACAAACTGCGCGCCCGCTGTCAGAGACTGACGTAAAACGCTAAAATTGTCGTAAAGCCGTACCCCTGTTAAAATGTCGCAACTAGGTAGTACGCTTGTTATAACCTTTTAAGCATTCTAGTATAACAATAAATATGGGAAATTTCATATATTTTTGGTAACAAAGAATATAAACTGCAAAATAAAACAATTATTTTCTCAAAAGTGAATGATTCTAGCATTACAGTAGTAAAAAAAGTGCCAATATATATACAAAATATTTTTTTTAAAAAAAGGTAAAACTTTATTGAATTGTTTTATACAATAATACAATGTGTAAAATGTTTTAACGGTTGTTTTTAATATCGTACCTTTTTTGTATGTGCACACAATCATTTTAGAGCATCAGCGCAAAAAATATAAACAAACCCATATTATTATTATTATTATTATTTAATTTTCAGTAAAATAGTTATTTATTTCTAGTTAAACGAGTGTCGCTATGGACACATGTTTGATATTTATGAGCTGACTAGAGGGTTTTCATGATCAAGATGTCACTGACTAGATGGTGACTCGAGTTGTATTCTTTATTATTACTATTACTATTACTATATTAAATATAATATGGAGGACAAACCCATTTAAGGTACAAAGGTCAGTAGTAATATTAATTTAATCGTGATTTGGCTGGACTTCCTGTATTTGGTGGAAGATTGGTCACGTGACAAGAACACATCCAGCTGGGTAAACATGGCCGCCGTCTCAGAATGGGAACTATAGAGATCCTCGTCGGGGTTTCTATCGCAGCAGCGTCTCATCCGAAAACGTTGCGAGGTGGCGGGCGGACGTCTGGAAGCGAGACCAGAGCAGAGCTCGGATGCCCGGATGATCTTCGGGTGATCCGTGAGTGACCCGAGGTTGATGCTCGATCATTGCTTTTGTTAGCAGACTGGCTCGCCCTGTCTCTGCTGTGGTGTGAGGACTGTGGCTGTGCAGACCTCACGATGACACTTTAACAACCATATGTTACAGGAACACAATGACTTGTCCGCCTCCATTCTGTGTCTCGTGTCCCTGACAGCTGCTTGTCTTCTCATGCCTCCTCTCACAGCAGCATTATGATAGGCTCCCCTGACGTGGTGGCTTTCACAAAAGACGTGGACTATGGGCAGACCTCATCCGACCCCTGGGACATCCCTGAGGAGTTTTCGGTCCCGCTTCACCCGCAGGCCGACAAGAACCCTTGGGCCAAGACCTCCTACGCCAAGTTCACCAAAGACTTCATCCTCATCTCCGAGTTCTCGGAGCAGGTGGGCCCTCAGCCTCTCCTCACCATCCCCGAAGACCCCAAAGTCTGCGGTACCTTCGACCTCAACTACTTCTCCCTCCGGATTATGTCGGTGGACTACCAGGCCTCCTTCGTGGGTCACCCCCCTGGGAGCGGATACCCACGGCTCAGCTTCGTGGAGGACTCGAGGGTGGTGTTGGGGGACTCTAAAGAGGGAGCTTTCGCTTATGTCCATCATTTAACACTGTATGACCTTGAGGCCAGAGGCTTCGTGAGACCCTTCTGCATGGCCTACATCTCCGCCGACGAGAGGAAGATCATGCTGCAGTTCCAGGAGCTGTCCCGGCGCTTCTCACAAGCCTCCGAGTGTCTGAAGACCGGGAACAGGAGAGCCTTCGCCAAAGAGCTCCAGAGGAAGCTGCAGGACCTGGAGTGAGTACACCTGAAAATGAGCTTTAGTGGCAAAAGAAATGTGATATTAAATAAAAACTAATAAACTAAAATATATATAGTTTGAAAATATAGGTTAGATTATATAAAAATTAGATAACTACATTTTTGCATAATAATAACCTGTAAAGGTTGTTTTTTTTTAAACTGAACAGGCATATTTGTGATTGTTTTGGCTAATCTATAAAACCATTTCCACCTAATTTTACTGATGAATTAAAAATAATTGGGTTAACCCTTGTGTTGTCTAATCGACCTGAAGGCCGAAAACAAATGTGTTTGTTATGTCCGTTGTGTTGTCTCTGGTGGAGGTGGTTCACCATCTTGACCCAGAGAAAACACAAGGGATACCTTAAACATGTTTGTTTTCGGGCCACCGGGTCACCTTGACCCTGAGATAGCAAAAGGTTTAGTAAGTTAGTAAGTAAGTAATTTTTATTTGTATAGCGCTTTTCCAGACCAGGGTCACAAAGCGCTTAAACAATCAAAACAATACTCAATAAAATATATACTTTAAAGGTCAAGATAAAACTGATAATACAACAGGAGTTCCAGAAAATCAAGGAAAAGCCTGAACAAATAAAAACGTCTTAAGATGTTTCTTAAAGGAGTCAGTAGATCCATCAAGCGCAAAGAGAGAGGAAGATCGTTCATGTGTTTGTCCACGTTCAATGATTAACATTAAAGATGTATATTTAAGCAAATGAATACAATGTTTTTAAACACAAAAAAGAATGTTGTCACCTGCTCTCTAAAGTCACTCTTGTTCCTTAGGTACACGCACTCTGTCCTGCAGAAGGAGGAGGGGCTTCAGCGAGGGGCGGGGCCAACGCACATGTACTCGCCTCACGCGGTGGAGAAAGCCAACGAGCTGGCCAACGTGGAGAAGAGCATCTACGAGCACAGAGATCTGCTGAGACAGATCAGCTGTTACCCCCACCGCCCTCGCCGCGACCCTCACGCCGCCACCTGCCAAAAGTGCGTGAGCGAGTGTCTGCGGGAGTGCGAGGAGCTTCTGGAGAAATACGCCAAGATCACAAACCCGTTCAGCCGTCACGAGAAAGGAGAGGCGGAACAGCTGAGCGAGAACGAAGCCGAACATGAGGCGGTGGTCGAGGAGGAGGAAGAGGAGAGTCTCAAACGCAGGTCGTCGTACACGCCGCAGCTCATCAAGGGCAAGTCGGCCAAGTGCTTCGACAAGCGGCTGAAGACGCTCGGGGAGCTCTGCGACCAGACCTTCTACCAGGCCACCGTGGACCTCCTGAAGGACACTGAGAAGAACTTTCGGGGGGAACTGTGTTACCTTCAAACACGTCGCCTGGACAGAGCTATCCGGAAGAAGCAGGAAGTGACCAACTTCTTGTTCGAGCATCCATGCGAGGAGGATGACGATGATGGAGTAGGAGAAGCACCGAAGCCTTTCTGTGCTGTGAACCACGTCGTAGACAACTTTATCTTCCTTCATCCCCCGCCTATTGTTCTCACACCGGAGAACCTGCTACTGGATGCTGCGGAACCTCTTGACCCGACATCAGAGGCCAGTCTGGGAGTGGAGGGGAGTCAACTGGAGTCGTCGCCATCATCGCTGACGCTGGAGACGCAGGAGAGCTCGGAGGAGACCAAAGGAAGCTTCGGTAGTGAGATCAGGAAACGGACCGACTCTAGTATGAATCATGACACGGACCCTGAGAGCGATGAGGTGGAGACGGCAGGAGTCGACGACAGTGGGGCGCACACCCCCATGTCTCTGCTGGAGCTGGAGGTCAGCCGGGAGGAGATGTACGAAACCGACGCCGATTTGTTGGTTCCGATAGACACGGCGTGCTGCATGGCACAAGATGGCTTCCTATTCGAAGACTCGGCACATCCCTCGGGTCGAAACCAGAAATCCTCTGAGGCTGTGGTGGTCAACCAGGAGCCTCAGGCACTGCTGCCCCTGCAGGACGACTACACTGTGGGCTCTCCTGGCTTCGATAACCCCATAGCATCGCTGGAGCTGCCTGTAGGGGACGCCGTTTCCCGCATCTCAGTGGAGGACGGGTCGGACTGCACCATGAGCGCGTCCACAGAGTCGGATCGGGCAGCTTCACCTCTAGGGTACGGGGGGGTCTTGACCCTAAGACAGAAGAAGAAGGCAGGACAGGGGGCCTTGAGGTTCGTCCGCCAATACCCTTTCGCCATACAGGCGCTGTGGAGCCTGATGAGCGGCCGCACGCTGGTGGTCCTCGGGGAAGACGAGGGCCGGGTCCGACGACTAGTCGCCTCCTTGGCCCTTTTTGTCCCAGCTCCTGGGAAATGTGCGGAGAGAGTCCAGGCCTGGCTGAGTGGCCCGTTCACCCTGACCGACCTGCAGAGATGGAAACTCATCGGACTGCAAAGGTACGCCTCATATTTCACTTCAGACTAACTCTGGGCCTGATCTTGTATTCTCTAAATAAGAGGAGCTGATGGCAGTGAGTAGATGATGTTTATGTGACGAGCGCTTTGTCACACGTTGTCAAGATGAACTCATATGACTAAAACTAATGGATGATAAAGTCTGAAATGGAGATGGTACAAACTCTTTGTACCAGACTTGGAGTTCTGAAGACTAGCGCTGGGTTCATGACTGCGTTGGTCTCGGCTGCAGTGGCCTTGACTACAGTTCTACAAGGTGCCAGTACCATAACTTTAGAATCTGCCGTGATGAAATCATCATCAGTGCTTCTGCGTCGTCACGTGATGTTTGGCTAAAGGTTGAATCAAGTAGCTCGATATTCTTTTGGTATATTCAGGTGGCACTATTATACCAACATTTTTTTATTTATTTAAAAGGCTACAAATTAAAAAATATTTCATTTAGAAATACAAAATGTATAGGAAAAAAATGTAATCAATTTTACATAGATAGATACAGGTAGATATTATAATTTACAAAAAGGTATTCATTTATTTAAAAAAAACAGTTCAACCATTCAATATATAAATGATTGAATTAAATGATTTAATAAAAAGGAATTCAACCTTTCAATACATACATTATTTAATTAAATTATTCAATTGTTATCTCTGGGTCATGGTGACCCGGAGGTCTGAAAACTTCTGCCTTAAACAGATTTTGATGCTGGATGCATTGAAGTAAGCACACACTCTCTCCACACCATAACTTGACTTAACCTGTCAAACACACACACACAATCCTTTGTTCCAAATAATTCTCCCAGAACATAACACTATCACAATTGTACCTGTACTTCGATAAATAGAGATATTGCTTTAATTTAGTGAGAAGCCGATGGCAATAGATACGAGGGATGCTCAACAATGACAGTTAGACATAGAAAGGAGGAATTTGATTCCTCTGAGTTACAGTATATTGATTTAGTCAATAATGTAATTATTGTATACGTTGCATTGTGTGGAAAACCAGTTGATCACTTAATGTTTATTTTATTTTTTTATTCTAATCTGGGGTTGGTCTGTATTTCAGAGTGGCATCACCGGTTGGCTCCAGCATGCTCCACTCACTGTCCCGCTATAGTCGCTACATTTCCATTCTGGACATTGACCAGAAGACCATCCGCTGTCCGTCATATCAAGGTGAACTGCTCTCCAACGTAGCTGACCACCGGACCTTCATCCGCCGTGGCTCCTCCTACTTCCTCCACCTCCAGAGTACCTTGTGTGGGCTGGCTGCCAAAGCGTTCCTCCACAGCTTCACTCACCACCTCCACCTGCCCATCAACTGCACAGAGGGGTCAGATGGCGTGGAGAGTCGCCGCCGCTGCTTCCTGCAGGAGCAGCTTGGACTGAGCGACGACGACAGTCAGATTCTGCTCTACCTCAGTCGGCTGATCACTCAGCAGTACCTGCAGTCTGCCACTGGGGGCAGCGCAGCGCCACCCAGTTTTAGTTTTCACTACACCAGCAGTATTTTATACAAAATATGACGGATCCATGAACCTTGAGCTGAGAGGATCTTTGACCAAATCACATCCAACGAAGATCCTTTTTTTTAAAACTTTGAATGTTTGCTGTTTTTTGTTTCTCGATGCCTCGCTGTTTCTATTATCAGAAGTCCTATTGAGTTTTAATGAACAGGAACTTGTTTTCCTCGTACAAATTAATGACCATATGCTAATATTGTATTAGCTTCCTTTAAACTGCAGTTGTAGCATATTAAATATCCTTACAAGATCCCCAAGCATTGAAAAGCAGCTGTATAGCCATTTTGCGCAGCTCAATACACTAGCCCTGTTAGCCCTGTCTAACTATGATGAGGAAATCTACTTGAAGCAAAAGTTAGTGAGCCTTCAAATTCACACCTGCACTATTTTTGTGTGTCAATATCTTGACGTATGATTTTGATTGAGTATGTTTTAACATTCCTGCAGCACTTTCAATGTGATGCTGCATGAAAAATGTGTGAATTGGTCTCATGATGTTTGCATGTACGGAGAGCTGACCCTGTGCCCCAGTCCAGGACCTCATGTTACAGTGTTGAATCTCACCGTTGTCCTTAAAGTCGTATGCGAGTGCCGTGGTGTCAGCATGAGACCGTCTTGTGCCAGGTTGAACCTTTGTGATATTTGGAGATGTTGCAGGCTCAGGCCTTTGCTGTATAGTTACGAAAGTGGAGAAATTTGCCTTTTGTCATTCCAGAAGAACAAATCTCACCTTTTGGTCATTTATAGTTTATACAGTAATTTAATTTAAGAAGCTAAATATTGTAGCATCTGATGAAATTACACGAAAATGCCAAACACTGTCATGTTAAGTCATGTTGTTAGGGCTGATTGGTGAGATTTCAAACACAGGTGTTTTAACTTTAAGATCAAAAATGTAAACTCAAAAGCCATACTACCATGTGCTTCTCATGTCTACACGCTTGAGTTCATGTTGGGGCTTCCTGTCTGCCCCCCACCAACAGAAGCTGTTTCGATCAGTTTTCCCAAGCACGATTTGAATGTCAGATGGTTTTTAATGTAACATTGATATTCATCACATTAAATTATTGAAGTCAATTGTATCTCTTGTATTTGAAATCTATGATCAGCTTTTATTTCAGTTGCAGTTTTAAAATGGTTATCCTTTCAACATGCTGTACCTTTTATTCCGATAAACAGAGGCTGTATGGCAAGTAACTTACACATTTTATTTAGAATCATCAGAAAAAGAACACATTTCCTTCACAGCTATCAAGAAATTGAAGACAAAAACATTAACAAAAGATGGAATTTCAGAACTGATCTGGACAAAAATTACAAGAAAAACAAATGTAATTTTAAAAAAAAAGCCCATAAAATTATATTCTCCTCTGGGCTGGTGATGAAGGCAGCCCAGTCTGATGAAAGACAGGATAAAAAGATGGTTGGAGGTCTTGAGGGCAGCTTTAAGTTGAAACGATGAAGAACCTCTCTCAGCCAGAACATCCTCTGCAGCCGCAGTGGGTGCATTCAATGATCTTGCCCTGAAGTGGTAATAAAACATTCAAATAAGTTTTGTGAAAACACAAACACACTCAGAATATGGAGAAAACCATTAGCCAGACTCACCACTTCCAGCTTGCTCTTGGGGACCCTGCAGATACAGTTGGTTCCAAAGTTGGTGTCACGTGTCTGGATGCATCGCAGACAGCACAGATTTTCGTAGCCCTGTTTCTTCCACTTTGCGATCAGGTTCTTGTCTGCGTATCCCTCTTTTACACAGTAGTCATAGAGCTCTGTGGGACAGCACACGTCTTAACATCTGGTTCAGAACACTGCACTGAACAGAAACTGGCCATACCTCTGCTGATGGCTTTTCTCTTGAAGAAAAGGTCGTAGATGTAGCGGCTGCGCTGGTGATGGAGTCTGAAAATGGGCCACAGAGCCTCCACTTTCCTTTTCCCTTCGTGTGGGTCTGTTTCGGCTATGAAAAT
This sequence comes from Callionymus lyra, assembly GCF_982586985.1. NCBI lineage: Eukaryota > Metazoa > Chordata > Actinopteri > Syngnathiformes > Callionymidae > Callionymus > Callionymus lyra. The sequence continues at coordinate 23,293,631 of NC_141832.1, read as the reverse complement.
ACAACACAATTGAGTAAAACCCAACAACAAAATCGTCGTCTTCGAACGAATAAAAAATTGCAAGCACGTGTTTATTTATTGTCTAACCCTTATCACTTATTTGATCACATCCATTAACAAACCGCAACAACAAACTCAACTAAACATGCTGAGGTAAACAAACGCCGATTGTGCGCTAGCATTAGCATCTGCTAGCAGGATGGCGGTCGGCTGTAAAACGATTCAGTTTACCGACTCACCTTCTCTCATTTTCTGATCCAGCTCGTCTAGAGTTGGCTCAATGAGCTCCCAGCCATCTGGTGGTGGTTTTCTACTCCTCTTTACCTTCGGCATTTTTGTGTAAACAGAAGAACTAACAGAAGCTTTAGCTACTTTCGCTCGGTCCTGACGGAAGCGACTCCTGAATGACGTCACTAAGGGTCCCTGCTCAAAATCGTGCCATGAAGGAAGGAATCGTGTGAAATAAATCCCGCCAGGTGTTTGCAATCAATAATAAAATAATTAATATAACATTTTAAAGTTGACCGAATGCTACATTTATCAGATTTAATTCTGCAGTAAATGTTGGCTCCACCATATTACTAAATAAGAAATAGTTTACGACAATAGTAAACCACCTTCATATAAAAGAGTTACATTTTTCGAATTCACGGTATATGACAGATTTTCTTTTCTTTTTATAATTTTTTTATTTTTTCAAGTTTTACTTTTCTTTTAATTTATTGTCAGCTGTATATTTTTGTTCAGGCAAATATTTAGCCAACCCAAAGTGTGTTTAGACAGCTGTCAGATCGTTTACAACATTAATATTTATAGTTTTGCCAGCTTTTTATTTCAGGCGTATAAACAGACAACATCGATTTTCAAAATGCCGAAGGGAGGTAAGAGTGTCAATAATTTAAAATAGTTTGTTAATATGTAAGCAGAAGTTTAGTGGATGTTTGTTAGCCTTCAGGCGACAGGCTAAATCAAAAGTGACAGTAAAAGTAGATATGTTGAGCTAATTATTTCCCCCTTCATTTATATATCCGTTGACAAAAACGTCTCTGCCATGATCCTGTCAGGTAGGAAAGGTGGCCACAAGGGTCGCATGAGGACGTACACCAGTCCTGAAGAGATAGACGCCCAGATGAAGGCAGAGAAGGAAAAGAAAAAGGTTCATGGTCCACCTTTGTCTTCTTTTTACAATTACTTATTTTAAGTACATCAGTGCCATCAAAATATTTCATGGTTGAATTTATTTTTTTCCAATATTGAAAGGTTGAACTCATTTCAATTATTCATTATTTGTTATATTTTAATTTCAATGATTAAATATTTGTAATATTTTAATTTCGATTATTCAATATTTGTTATATTTTAATTTTAATTATTCAATGTCTTTTTAATTTGAAGTATTTTAAATTCAATATAAAAAAAATACGAAGCCTTTTACGTTCAGCATAACAGTGCCACCAGACAAAACCAAACGAGTACCGAGTTACTGGATCATACTCATAAACGATCAGTTGAGATATTTTCAAGTATCAACTTTTTTTTTTACGTCTGGAGTTTAACGACTTAAACTACATCTCACGATTAATTAGTAGATTCTGATATCAAAGGATAGAAACAGTAAATAGTAATTAACAGTGAGAACATGAATTAAGACTGTATTAACAGTTTCTAATCGTTCTTTTTATATATTTTTTTACATGGATCACACTGTTGTAAAGGAGTTCAGACGAGCTCCGGTGTAAAAGTTTATATTTGACATACATTAACACGAATACTTTATTAACAGAGACGATCTTATGATGAAACCTATTGAGAGAAAGTTTAACAAAAATAAAACTGCAAATCACCGTCAAACCTGTCGGAAAGTTCCCACATTTTCATAATCTATTCATTCTTAACCTGCTACCTTTTAAAGAAAGTACCTTTTATAACAGAATCAGCGTTATAAAGATAGTCAGCCTCACCAGATATGAGATGATTGTAAAACACAATTACTCACTGAATTAAACAGAGGTAATCGATATGACCATTATATTTATTACTGTTTAAATCCTTTGACATCAGAATCTACTGATTGATCGTGAGATGTCGTTTAAGATGTTCAAACTTCAGACGTTAAAACAAAGTTGATACTTTGTCATGAAAATATCTAAACTGATGTAGCAGTGATGACGTCACCTGAGCGTATATGCATGCAAGTACTAAATAACTCGGTACTCGTTTGGTTTCGGCTGGTCTTTTTTTTAGATTGAATTTAAAAGGCTTAGCATTTTTTTGATCATATTGAATTACTACGAATTAAAATAAATTGAATAATTGAAATTAAAATATAACAAATATTGAATAATTAAAATTATTTCAACCTTTCATTTGAAAAAATTAATTCAACTATTCAAAATTCTGATGGCACTGAAAGCAATAGTGCTTATTGGTTATCTGCATTTTTACTTTTTCCTTGTTCAGTTATCTTCAATTTTCTTTGTCCATTGCTGTCCTTTCCTAATGATCCCCCCAGTGTCTTCCTCAGTCTCTCATCGGATAAAGTATTTGTTAGAATTGAATTTTAAATAATTATCAGAATTGTATTATGCTTTTATTTAAATCAAGCATAAGGAGCACTATGATATTGATTAACTTTTGTTTCGGGTGGAAATTTACAAAAGTTTATTCTATGTTCAAGGATGAAGATGGTGGCACAGCTGACAACGATTTAGGTGAAGCAAAGCTACCAGGGTCTGGATCAGAAGACAGTGACGATGAAGGCTCATCGGTGCAGACAAGAACAAATTCTGTTTCTACAACAAGACATGCAACTTGCTCACACATCAAATTGATTGACAGGAAAATGTGTATTAATAATAATAGAAGCAAAGCGATGTAACACATTTTATATCAAATAACTAGCCTGATTTGTTTTGTTTTCCAACATATTTCAGCAACACTTAATGATATAATAATACCATTTTTATTCAAGATTTGAATACTTTTTTTTTCTTATATATTCAATTATAAAGATTAAGCTAAAGATCATATCTTTTTTTCTTTTACAGTTAATCCAGGAGTCACTGTAGGAGTTAAGTGTAATTAAATTTTAACACAATATGTTCACAGAGGACGAGAACAGGCATCGAAGGCTTGATAGAAATCGAAAACCCAAACAGAGTTGTTCAGAAATCCAAGAAAGTGACAGAGATTGAGCTGGATGAGCCAAGAGAGTTGTCGAGGAGGGAGAGGTTTGTGCTGATATTTTGTTCAGTGTATAGGTATAGTTTATAGTTGTTGTATAAACATTTTTTTTACTATTATATTATTTAATGTTTCACACATCACCACTTGCTTCAGTATAAGACATTACCCTGCATTACCTAATTATTAATCCTTTTCTGTTCCATCAGAGAGGAAATAGAGAAAGTGAAGGCAAAGGAGCGCTACATGAAGCTGCACATGGCTGGAAAGACAGACCAGGCTAAAGCCGATCTCGCCCGTCTGGCTATTATCAGAAAACAGAGGGAGGAAGCTGCTAAAAGGAAGGAGGAAAAGAAAAAAGGCAAGTGGATATTATAATAAAAGCGAGTGTTTAAGCGGCATCTCCAATATTTAAAGCAGCAGTTGAAGAAATCAGTTGTTTGGTTATGACTGGAGGGTAAATAGAAGAGGTCACAATGACAATTGGAATTGATCTTGTTTTTTAACCTTTGATCCGTAGTTTGATGACAGTTAATAAATCGGAGGATCGAAATGCTCTACTGTAACAAGTTTAATGCTTGATTTGCACACACATATCTGAAGAATTTTCTGACATGTCTAGCATTAAATCCTATGTCAATTGTTTGATTTGCAGCTAAAGAAGCAGCAGCGATGGCAGCTCGAGGCATTCAAAGTCTTTCGCTCAAATGATGAAACCAGCTTACACATGTAACAGCAAGATATATGTACCTTATAGAAGAGTATTTCATATGAGATTTTGACTATTGCACTATTGTGTATTATAGAATGAAAGCCAGTCTGGTCTACCTGCTGCCAAGAGAATGTTCTGGCTTTGCACATTTTACTTGTGAGAGAAGTTCATTTGTGTGTGTGTGAACGGTAGTTTACGTTGTATGTAAATATTTGTAGATTAGCATGATGAAATAATTCAAATGTTATGTTGTCCCATTGGTGAGTTATATAAAAAGTGAAATATTGTTTTTATGTATTGTGGATAAGCTTAGAAGCTGCAGTTGTAGGTTCAACTTGTAATGTACACAAAGAGAGTGAACACTGTATTAACTTTTCTAAAGTTTGGCGGTAAGTTTAAACACATTGTCAGCAAAAGTATATACTGTTTTTTTTTTCATTTAATTGAGTAAACATATTTGCATAAACTGTGCTCTACATAAGCCTATCATTGATTTATTTTTATTTAATTTTTTTATTTCCCTTAAACTTCATGCCAATCAAGTAATGATGCAAGTGATGAAATGACTTGGCATCACGATTATCAGGTCATTTTGTCAGAGTGTCTGTTTAAATTGCTGTACTTTTCTGTACAAACAAGTTATCAGGTGTCATTAATATTTACGTTCCTAGGTTTTTTAAAATATTAATTTGAATCATTGCATGAATTCCTCCGTCTTAAACGAGAGGAAATAGCTAATGCCGTCACGTGATTTTGCATAAATAGGGTTTGTATCTTACATGAAACAAAGGGGGCGCACATGCGCTGAACTTGAAGGTAGCCAGTTGAATGAAGAAGAAGAAGGAGGAGGAGCCGTCATCTGATTGGTGGAAACATTCGCGGACTTTATCCTGCACGGGCACGCGCTCTGTGAACTCTTGTCTGTACACACGCATCTGTCAGCGCAGGAAGACAGAAGAAGGTGAGTTCACCGATGTTCTTAGGATTCATAAAGTAAAGTAGTTCTTCTAAAACTTCATCTGAAGTTCTTTGTTGTTGCGCTGGAACTTTATTGGTAAGAATTAGTGCTATTTTGAAGCAGTTTGACAGTCAGATTCTCTTCATAATTGTTACAACATCAGCCATTAGTATTTAACAAATTACTAACTTTGTATCGCCACGGATTTAAGAAGTTTGGGAGCATTTGATGCTGGAGATGGTTGTGTCTGCAATGAGAAACCCAAACAAAGGGGAACTTACTTCGTGTTGCTTAACTCCCTCTTAAAACTCAACTTTAAAGCTGATGACTAAACAAAATCATGCTAACATCTCTTAGACTTATAAAATCTTCTTTTGAGATGATGCCAATGGTTATACAATAATGTCATTTTAGTTAATCAGTATGGGTCCATTTCCATTTGAGTTCACTTGAGTTCATTCTGGTCTACAGTAAAACAATCTACAGTTATAATAGCCATGCATAAAAAGGGGGAACAAATGAAAATAGACTCTTAAAAGCGCAGAGAAGTGACAGTGCTGGTGGTGTTACTCAACAATGACGCCGTTTTGAAATCTTGTTGCAGTTCAAAGTTTGCCCCATGACATCATGTCACCCCACAACTGATGTGTTGTAATAAAGTGCTGTGATTTGAAGGCAATACAATTGTTTTTTTACCCATTTACCTGCTTACAATTACAGTTAACTAAATCAAGCATCTTCTCAACTATATATGAAGCTTTAATTGTTTGTGCATGAAATGTGCATCTGGTTACTTTCCTTTCTTCACCTATAGTAGTGTAGGTAAATGGCATTGCATACCCTTCAATGATTAATCTGTTATCCAAATGTAAATAAGGTTAATCAAATTTGTGCAAGATAAACAAACATGTATACAACTCTGAAAGGCTCTAATTTAATCACCGTCATGTGAGAGTATTCCAAATGTCGGGCTTACATAATCTCAATCATGCTAACTTGACTGACCTTGTTATCCAAACTTGCAGCACCAGAAGTGGATAAAAGGAATTTGTTTCCCCTTTCTCTGAGTTTCAGTTCCAGCGAGTCAACAACTATGTCGACAAACGGCCACTGCGTGAGCAAAGACACATGGGAGTCGCACAACAAGATGATGTTGGAGCCGCTGGCTGTCAACGATTCTGAGGTGTGTGTGTTACAAACATCGTTGTGTTTCAAAATGCATACAACTTTTTACTGGCATCACCAACTTTCTAACTTCATCAGACCATAGTCATTTAAATACCATTGAAACTGCTCCCCCTTCTGGACAATAGTTGTACTGTTATTAACCGTGCTCACTGGAAATGATTTGGTCTAGACATATTAATTTCTTTAATTTAAATCCAATTTGTTAAATGTTTATTTATAGAAGTGAGCTTTGATTCATAAGACAACTACATGTTTATTTAAACGTGGAGACAGACCGATATTAAATCAATATGCTTTAATTTTCCAGGTGTTTTCCATTATAAAGAAAGAGAAGCATCGACAGACGTACGGTCTTGAGCTGATTGCCTCTGAAAACTTTGCCAGCAGAGCTGTTTTGGAGGCTCTGGGTTCCTGTATGAATAACAAGTACTCAGAAGGATATCCCGGTCAGAGGTGAGTCAAATCGTTTAGATAAGATGAGAGGGATTTTGAATTAAACGCTAAAGTTGTAGAAGTGTGCAGGTATTATGGTGGCACAGAGCATGTGGATGAACTAGAGCGACTCTGTCAGAAGAGAGCTCTGGAGACCTACAATCTGGACTCTGAAAAGTGGGGAGTCAACGTGCAACCGTATTCAGGTATAATGATAGACTCAAGTCATTAATATAACCGTTTTCCTTCTCACCAACTATTCTGTAAAAGTTTCATATTTTTGTATTTCTCCAACTCAGGTTCTCCTGCCAACTTTGCTGTGTACACGGCCGTGGTTGAGCCACATGGACGTATCATGGGACTGGACCTTCCTGACGGAGGTCACCTGACCCACGGCTTTATGACTGACAAAAAGAAGATCTCAGCCACATCTATTTTCTTTGAGTCCATGCCTTACAAGGTCAGGAAAGACGATTGTTAGCCTTCAGTGAGTTGACAGAAATGTTATAAAACCAGATAAAATATGTGGATTCATTAAAATAACAATATAATGTAAGATGTCTTGCAGCCAACATTTTGCTGACTGTGTTAAAAGCTGTAATGCGATTACTTTTGTTATGCAATGGCCTCATTCAAATGCTGGTATGTGCACATGATCCATTGTTCTTGCCAAAAGTCAAGTCGTAAAATGGCTGGATACAAAATGGGACTTCTGATTCATAGATGGACCATTTTGAAGCCAAATTTGTTGTTAGAGATTAATAATAAGGAATATATTGTGATATAATTGTTCTCATTTCATATATAGATATATTCTATTACATAAGTAATTAGTAACATTAAATGATTTTTTTTTTTTTTTTTTTAATCTGTTTTCAGGTGAATTCAGAAACTGGATACATCGACTACGATCGACTCCAAGAAAATGCAAGACTCTTTCATCCAAAGCTCATTATTGCAGGTCTTTCACCTTTATATACATTATACATATATACATAAAATGTGTCTTGGTTTCTTTCATAATTTTCTTCACTAAAGATTAGTTATATTTTTACCACATATTATGGCCCTATTTTATCACTGTAATGTAAAGGCTTTTTTTGATAATTAAGTTGAACGGGACAGTTGAGGACAGTAGCTTTCTACTGGCTGCACTCGAATGCAAGAACACGATAATCTCCAAACGATTCCGGGATTCAAATGCTCTACTAAAGGAACAGTTTTAGGCAGAAATGGGGGCGTATACAACAGATTAGTATCTCTGGCTTGGGAACATTTTTAAGTTTGGCTAAATTGGTGTAGAAATGGGTTTGTTACTCTTGTGCAGGTACCAGCTGCTATTCCCGCAACCTGGACTACGCCCGACTGAAGCAGATTGCCAGTGAGAACGCTGCATACCTGATGGGCGACATGGCCCACATCAGCGGGCTGGTGGCAGCCGGAGTCGTCCCGTCACCGTTTGACTTCTGCGACATTGTGACCACGACGACCCACAAGACCCTGCGAGGCTGCCGTGCTGGGCTGATCTTTTACAAGAAAGGTGTGCTGATATAATCTTCTTTCTATTCCACTCTACAACTATTTATTCTCATCCTGTAGGCGTGCGCAGCGTCGATGCCAAAGGGAAGGAGACCCTTTACAACCTGGAGTCTTTGATAAACCAGGCAGTCTTTCCTGGTCTTCAAGGAGGACCCCACAACCACGCCATAGCAGGTGACCTCATGTCAACGATATTACTCACATGAGTTGCTTTGCTCAGTTTTGCTGCGACTGTTATTCCTCAGGTGTTGCTGTTGCTCTGAAGCAAGCCATGACTCCAGAGTTTAAAGCCTACCAGACCCAGGTTCTTAAGAACTGCAAGTCCCTGTCCAGCACTCTGGTGGACCACGGATACAAGATTGTGACAGGTGAGTACTAGGGTCGTTAGAACCCATCAATACCGTGATAATTTGTCAGAAAACTGTATAGATATTAAACAACATTGTACCAATTATTTTAAATTGGAATTATTTTTGCTGTCAAATTTCTAATTCATTGTCTTTTAATGGTAGATGTTTCACTAAATTTAATTTAAATTTAACCTGCAAATATTCATGCTGTTTGTTTATTTTTTGTGTTCCAATTAAACTCCAGTCTGCTAAACGGCAGCAGTCGCAGCTAAAGTAACAATGGAATCCCAAATGCAGAGGATACAGACATCTTCAGCTGTTTCGAAAGCTGATGTTTGTACATATTTAGGTTTCAAAACATATTAAGCAGTTCTGATGCATCAAGAGTCATCTGGTCTGTAAATTCTGCAACACTTGAGCTGTACTACAAATATATGTTTGTTCCTACAGTATAAGTATACAATTGTATTGTCATGCATATTCTATTGCCAAATTCTGGCCCTTACGCCCCGCTAGTGAGTTTTAAACTTCAGCTCTTCTCATCGTCAGGTGGTTCTGATAACCATTTGATCCTGCTGGACCTGCGCAGCAAAGGCACTGACGGCGGTCGAGCTGAAAAGGTTCTGGAAGCATGTGCAATTGCATGTAACAAGAACACCTGTCCAGGTATAGTGCGCTGAGAACGGTGGTTTGTCGGTGTGTTATATATAATTGTGTGAAACCCTTCCACAGGGGACAAAAGTGCTCTGCGGCCCAGCGGCTTGAGGTTCGGCTCTCCAGCTTTGACCTCTAGAGGGTTTGTAGAAGATGATTTCAAGAAGGTGGCAGACTTCATCCACAGAGGTAATTAAAGGAATAACTTATTTTTGTGAACTTATTTTTTACAAAAATCTCAAACTCTACCAACTTCTTCTTCTAGGCATCCAGCTGACCCTGGAGGTGCAGGCGAGTCTGGATCCTAAAGCCCCTCTGAAGGAGTTCCTCCAGGCTCTGTACCAGGAGGATAAGTTTCAACATAAAGTGAAGGAGATCAGAGCTGAAGTGGAGGCCTTCTCTGGAGTGTTCCCCATGCCAGGCCTCCCTGAGCTGTAAGCTCTGATTCTTATCACCGCTTGTCAAAACATTCTGATGGTCAGATTTTTCTCAGACTTTCTCCAGTTCTGCTGCTGGACCTTATTTACTGTAATTTTCAAGCTTTAATCTTGTGAGAGAACAAGTTTACTGACAGCTTATGTTGTTGATCTGTTGTCTTTTTCAATTAACTGTTTCATTGAAAACTGATATCCAAATGAGGAACCCAAAAATGAATGTGATTTTCTCAACCCTGCTTCCTGTTGAGCAAAATAAAAGTTAATAAAAAAAAAAACAACCTTTATTGTGTTATTCTTCTGTTTAGGTTGATTTGCATTGTTTTTTTACTTAAAACATATGAATGTTGTTTTTAATTTGTATCTTGTACCGTGTGTGTTTTTCATACTTCCGTGTGTTTGAGTGTGACACTTCTGTTTGTGTAATGCTTTGTGTTTGTTGGCTTCAAACCATTATCGTTGATCAGGGATTTCAAATAAATAGTTATGTATAAGGCTAATTGTTTATTGTTTTCATTCTGTTTGGAAAAATAACTTGAAGTTCTGAGAATATTTCAATAAATGCTTTGTTCAGGATTGTTTCGTAACAGTAGCGAGAACTTCCGTCATTTCTCTCTTATGCAATTTGTTGTGCATCCAGAAGTGAGTTCTACTGCCACCTGCTGTTCCATTAGCTAATTGTTGTCGATATTTATCATATTGGTTTTTGAGTGCTTTTAAATTAAAGATTAAAGATTAAACGTGGTTTCTATTTCTATGATAAATATACCTGTTCATAATGGAATGAACACTTGAACAGTTGATTTTTCTTTGTTAAATCAATGTTTGACATAACTCTGACAAAGTACATGCACTTATTTAATATGTTGTATAAGGTAAGGTAAGGTAAAACTTTATTATACATTTAAACGTAGGAGATAAAAATTTATTTTTAATGTTTAAATATATATATTTAATATTGAACCAAGTCATCTATACATTGCTCCTATACAGAATGAGATGGGTACTTTATAATAACAGACATAAACAAAAGTCAGGACAGGAAAGAGAAAGAAACGTAAAAAATGCATTTAAATTCTCTCACGAAAAAATAATGGTCTAACAACAAAGCAGCAGAAAATGCACTACAGCAATCAGCCATCCTAACCTCCATGATGGACAACAACTTACACCCACTCCCACACACACTCACTGCTTTAAGGAGCGCCTTCAGTGACAGGATGATCCATCCCAAGTGTGCGGAGGAGATACTGAAGGTCCTTCCTTGCTGTTGCCTTCAGACTCATCAGAGAAACATGTTGATCTGGGGAGATAAAACAATCGATTGTAAATATAATGTATACATTTTAATTGAATACTTTTTCATTTTTAAAATGTGATTGTATATTTTTACAAGGGTGTTGTCTGTTATTTCATTATGTGTCCGTTCTATAGTTCTATTACTTTTGCTGCTGTAAATCTGGAATTTCTCCCTTTGGGAATAACAAAGTAAATCTTGATCTAAATATATACAGTATAAATACTAGTGGAATTATTTGAGTAAATCCTATGAATAATTAGCTTTTGTACATTATCCATGAAATACTTTAAAGATTTAGATTTTAAAGTTTTTGGTGAATTTTATATTGTATTTCCTTAACACACATGGTTTTCTTCACAATGACATTTTTGTGTATGTGTATGTGTATTGTTGAGAATGTGGTGAGATTTTGTTTTAAAATGCAAATCTTTGCAGCCAGTAGTACTTGTTTATGTCAATCAGAAATATTTTCAGGTACATTTTAACCTCGTAATTGCAAGACAAAAAGACTTTGCCTTATTTTGCTAAATATGTTCTGATAAATTAAGTTCCACATGGAGTAGTTGTTTTTTTTCTCACTCATTCTTTAAAAGGTTGTCTATTGTTATTTCCTGCTAAACCTTTATGTCAATAAACACTTGATGATGATGATGAACACGCCTTAACAAGTTAAACCAGTTCAGCCTTAAACATTCACAGAAGCTTACAGAGAAAAGGTATTGTACTAACAAAATATATTATTCTATTCTAATTTGTTATTCTTCTGTGCAAGGTCAAAAATCACAGAAGTGACAGCTCAATGTTTACCTTGTTCTGATTCTGCTTTCCACTGTATTTAGTGACAAAAACGTCTTGCTTAAACTCTATTTAAGTCAAACCTGGCTCTCAACGTATTTCTTGGAATTGTTACATAAGATTTATTAATGAGGAAGTGCGAGTGAAGAGACTAATGGACATGTATGAGCCCTAATGTTCTTGCTTCATAATCATCTAGTTCAATAAAAAGGTGAACTCCACATTGTAGAGTAATATATATGTATCCATAGAGTTGATCAGAAGTATTTAGAAGTGGACTTCAACCTCATTCCCAACTTCAGTTTCCTGCCTTATATATAATGGTTCAAATGTAGATGTATAAACATTGGTGATGGAGGTGTTACTGTAGCAATCAGAATCAGAAAAACCTTTATTAGTCCCTCGAGGGGAAATTCGGTTTAACAGCAGCAAGAGAAATAAAAACACCCAGAAATAAAAACGAGAAAGAAAATCTAAATGGAATAAAAGATAAATCTAAGAGACTACGTTTGTCTATTTTATTTATTAGACTTCAACCTATATCAATAATTGTTGAAAAAAAATGTGTAGATAAAATAATGTATTGTATTTGACATGTTTAAATGTCATTAATAGTTTTTCAAATATTTGGCAGCTTTTCTGGTCAGGTTTCCTGAAAAATAAATACAATAAAACAATGTTTGGATAACGTGTCAAAATGACACACGCCTTGTTATTATACAATTATTTACTGAATGAAAAATAAGTGAATAAAATACGCATTTAAAGCTGATCCAGAAAGACGTAAATCAAAAACCTATATAGATTGAATGTAAGCAATAAACCCACCCCCCATCTCTCTCTCTCTCCCTCCCTCTCTCTCCCTCCCTCCCTCTCTCTCTCTCACCTCTGTAAAAGGAGGAAGAAGAAGCAGCTCAGTACAGTCAGCAGCCGCGCGCGTCCCTCCAACCCTCGACTCACCTGCTCGCTCAGCTCGGAACCAGCACCCGGTGCCATCTTTCCTCATCCGAACCGGATCCAGCCAGTCGCGCGGACACACCGGCGGGAGAATGGCAGACTCTGCGGCCACCGGCACCGGCAGCGACGGCGAGGACGGACCCCGCGAGCCCATGAGGGGCTTCGCTCGGCAGGGCGCACTCCGGCAGAAGAACGTCCACGAGGTCAAGGACCACAAGTTCATCGCGCGGTTCTTCAAGCAGCCCACCTTCTGCAGCCACTGCACCGACTTCATCTGGTGAGAAAGTTTGTCGCTCACCTGTTCGAGTTACTCGCGTCGTTGTCACCAGAACTCTTCAGATAGAAGTTTCATAAAAATCCTCTTTATTCCATCGATACCTGTCCAGGTAGAGATGGATCCGTGACGTCATTCGCAAGTTTTATGAGTTGCTGATAGATTCAGTTTGGATGTTGAAATGAAACCTTTTAATGCTTCTTTATCAAAGTATTTCCATTCAAAATAAACAACTGAAACCCGGGCCTTGAGTGCATTAAAATTAATGTATAAATGAAAAGTGAAAACAAAAAGAGTAAAATTATTAAGGAGTATTATTGATATATATGGGACACAGAGATGCTATAGCTAAAGTTAGCCTCCATTTTGTATAGTTTACTGTTATTGCATCGTCAAGCGTGTTGTTAGACTCGACTTGGACCGTGTTGACATTTTGACTCCTTGCAATGATGGACCTTGACACGGTTGAAACTGTTAGGATTGTATTGACGGTTGAGATGTATCCAGGCTGTTCTTGTAGAGTGGACTAGTCGTGTCTGGACGTGTGCTATACATCACTGTCAGCTGTCAAAGCAGCCCGAGGTTGAGTACTGTGGAATCTGCTGCACCAGCTTCCTTCCAAGTCCAAAAAGAAAGGGCTCTATATGCAAATCCCCATGATGCTTCAGGGTGTCCTACTCAGCTTTACCTGGAAACATCTTTAGTCCTCTCCCAGATGATCTGAAAGAGGTTTCTGGACAGTAATGTCCGGATCTCTTTGCTCCAGTTGCTGCCCCCACGACAAACCTGTGGAAATCGGAAGTCATTTTAAATTTTATTCTAAAGTAATGATAACAATAATACATTTTATGTTGCATAACCCTTAACAGCACTCAAGGACATCGTGCAGACAGTTAAAAAATCATCAGTGAAGAACAATAAGGCAGAATTTAAAAGTTAAGTGTGATAATGAGTTCAAAAATATACATTTATTTATTCATCGATTTGAATATAAACATTTTCCATTTTGAGTCCTTTAAAAACATCAGCATTCAACATTTTCTTATTTCTAAATAGATTTGCTCATGATTCTTTATAAACGATAACACATTTGGTATTTTACACATTCATTAAAAATAAATAAATACAAGTTTGTATAGAAGATACAAGGGTCACTGTAGAAAGTATATAAGGGGGAGACATTTTTAATTGTCTTGCATACATTGGAGAAATTCTTCGCACACCTCCTGGTGATCACTTGTAGAAACTTGTCGGCGCTCCAGCCCAGTGCACTGCAAGTGTGAGGCTCCAGCTTGACCTCATTTATCTCCTTTATTATTATCTCAGCGGTCCCACAGTGATTATCCGCTCCTGTGCTGAGATTTTAATTTGTGAATGGTTTAATGATCTGACCTAGAAGTACCTAAGTGTGCGTGAAAGGAAGGTTGCAAATATCTGGCACTAGAGGAACTCTGCACCCCTCAGACTGCAGGGACTCGCTTGTGGTAACACGCTTCGTTTTTTCCGTCCGTCTGTCCGGGTCAATTAACATAATGACCAGCAGGCCTGAGTGGTTCCAGAGATAATGGATTAACAGCTGAGATATAAATAAAAACCAGGGTGATTGTTCTGCACTGGAGGACTGATGGATGGATACCTTGTTGGCGGGTGGATGAGCGATGTTGTCGTGAGGGTCCTTCATGGCTTAGAGGATGGACTTGCCATGATTGAGGGAAAGATAACGTAATGAGGACTTAAATCGGATCATAGGTGGAAACATGGAAAGTGTATTTATGACATGATGAATTGTTCCTTTGATTGTAATTCAGATTGGCTGGACGTGTGTAACCCAGCGCCTTGTCAAGGTGTGTTACGCCAGGATGTTGTGTAACGTTTCAGCCGAACAAAATGTTCAGTCACTCGTCTGGGTTTTTCTCGGTTTTTCAAAAATAGCTCCAGTCATGTAACGACACCTCTCCAGTGATTCCTCTGTAGGTGTTTCACCCACAGGGTGAGCGTAGAATCTCTGCAAGCGTGTAAGTGTGTAGATGCTAAACTAGTTTTTTGTGTTTCTTCTCTCTGCAGGGGTTTCGGCAAGCAGGGATTCCAGTGTCAAGGTAGGAAGTCTTTTTACGTCGACTCTTGACAGCGAAACACTGTCCAAGTTCTCTCTCATCATTTGGCGTCGCACCTCCCATGAAACCACGCTGTCCTGAACATGAAATCGTTCCTGAGGAAGTGCATCTGACCGTCTGTTCTTAACTTTAGAGTTTCATGTTCAGCATGTCTGAGAAAAGTCAACGTTGAGGGGCTCAATTAGAAAACTTGTTGGAACATGCAGAGCCAAGAGGGAAAGATGAAAGGAGACTTGAACAGTGAGGTCGGTGAGCATAAGTGGTATCTATACTATAGCGAGGGAGAAAGTTAAATGTTAAATAGAAACATGGTTTTGCAGTTAAAACACATCGTACATCTCTGCAGGTACATCTCTGCGGCATTCTTCATGCAGGCCATGAGGTCACATCTCTATCTGTTCTCCTTTTTATTTTAGAGTTTAAGCTCCCATGATCCCCAGCAGTTTATAAAACACACAAGCGCCATTATACCTACCCCTCCTTTCCGTGTTGTCAGAAGGTCTTTGAGGTTGCGTGTGTGGAGCTGCTAAAGGAAACGAGGTTTGAACGCTGCATTATGCCTGTCGTCATGATGGTTTGTCTGGTTCGTTTACGTCTCAATCATAACCAGGAACTTCTGCTTGCTGTGAACTTTGACCTCTGTTTAGACAGAAATGCAGTGCAAAATGTTGTCTTGACTTCCCCCCTTCATTTTAGTTCTTCACCACGGGCCCGCCATGACTTTAGCATGAACAGCAGACTCACACCGCCGACAATCATCCAGAGCTTTTGTGTCAATCGGTTTCTTTTATGCCTGTTTTTTCGCACTTAAGGAAAAAAAATCCTTGAGCATATCCAGTTTGCTCTTGTCGCCTAGCAACAGTGGAACATTGATATGCAACTGTCTATGTCTCTTTTGCATGGAACAGTTTGAGGTAGCAGTGGGGCGGCTGCTAATGAGGCGCTGTGAATGATCGATATAGTCGTATAGGACACTAAGTCGGGGGTCTCGGGTGGGAAGGAAATAAGAACTCATTTTTATGCGCTGATGAATATGAAGCATTAACTTCTTGGATCAGTTATTTTTATGAAACCTGCTGTAAATTCTTCAGAGTACAAAAGTCAAGTTGTGTTTTTGCTGTGGGTGCGTGGGTCTGTGTTTCTGTGCACTGGTGTTTTGTGTGGGCGGCCTCCCTGTTGTTGTTGTAAACAGAAAATGTAGAAGCTGGAGTGAGGTCATTGGAACAAAACCGTCTACGAAATTCTTCTACTGTAGAAAAAGATCTGTCGTCTAATGAAGTTGGAGAAGCTACAGTAGAGTTATACGACCGCACTCTTTGGTTCCTCAGAGAGCTCTCTGTAGCTCCTCCTACTTGCCATCATGAAATCAAGAAATAATAATTTGAGAAACTCTTCAGGGAAAAGGAAGCTACCCTTTCTTTTTGACGTTTGAGCATCTGTCAAAAAAAACTGATGATTTCAAAGTATTTGAGACAGATGTTTCCAAAGATGTTTCATACAACCCATGGTGTCCATTATAAATTGTTGTGTAAAAATACACATCCTTTTTAAAATTGTATAAATAAGCTGATACGTCAAAATTGAATCTTCCAATTGTTCATGCTAATTCCAAAAATTTCCTCTCTCCCATGTTTGTTTCGGTGCTGAAACTGATGTTTTTGGTGATTTTTTTTTTTTATGTGTTGTTTGGACCTGTACACAACCTATGCCGTTACACTTCTTGAATAGTTCTCTCAGGACAAATAAGAAGATTGATTTACTCGTGATGAAGGAATGAATCAGGACAAGAAGGAGGAACGGAGCTGATGAGGGAAAATAGAGGAGGCTGAATTCCGCGTGGGAAATATTGGAAACAAAGGGGGGGAGCTCGAGTGGGAAGTGTGTGGGAAGGATTGCATTAAACAGGATTTCTTTAAAGTTGCTCAAAGCAAGCGGAACAACAAAAGAGGAATATGTGCTATTCCTGTGGCATGAAAGGGGGGAGCAGGAACGTCACTTTGTTCAGTGGAGGATGATGATTTGAGCAAACGGGCTGTTTAGCAGAAGATGAATCTCATTAACGCTTGATCTGAAGTGGCTCGTCGATGCAGCTGCAAACATTGAACTAATGAAATGAGTCGGATGGTGGAGGGAGAAAGGTGTGTAGCACTTGAACACTGAGAACATGTTGGAGAGTTTTTCCCACTGAGCGAAGAAGATAATGGATGCAAAGAGGGGATGTAGAGAGGAAATGAGAGGGATGAAGTGTTGTGGGCTCGAGTGTAGTTTGGGCTAAAACAAGCCTCGACGCTACAATTAGACATTCCCACCAGGAAGAGAACACTGTTTCTCTCTTCCGCCACCAGTTTCAGTTTATTTTGGCGTCCACCAGCCGCCACTGGGCACGCTGCCTGTTGTTCGTTAGAATATATTCAGCCTCTTTCATGGCTCCATCTGGGTTCAAATGGGTCTGTATTATTTGCAAACATGGTTGTCTGTTAGTGTTGCTGCTCAGGTGCTGCTGTAACCCTCACCTGTGTGGGCGAGAGGTCCCGAGATCCAACTCCTGCCTCCCACGCTTGCAGAAACACACACACACACACTCACACACGGCACAACCACATGCTGAGTAGTCATGCATGTTTAGATGTGGTAGTGGTTTTAAAGTCCAGATGAGGGACACAAGTAAGAATCGGATCGTTGAACAAGATCTTATGGGATGAATACGTTTTCCTTGTGTCCATTTATCAACATCATGGATGTGATCCAGCATTAGAACATATGAGGTGAAAAAAAAAAAAAAAAAGCTCAATAATCTCCATCCAAACAGATCTAGCTCACTCGGGATCAAACGAGGGCTACTATGAAGTAACAAATTTGACTCCATCATGTTGTCCAGTTTTATGTGATGGTTGCAGCCGAAATGCTTCTGAGTGAATTAAAAATCAAATTTAAAAAGTGTTTAAATGCTCAATTACATTCATTACAATAAAGTTGGAGAACATTCTGTGACTTCATAACCATAAAGGCTTCATAAAATAAACGTTACGGCTCTGATCGAGGTGCATAACCGTGGAGGTTCACGTTAATTTCATAAGGGATTGACGATATCTCGTTTGTTTCAGCACTCGATCTGTGACATTGCTTTGAATTTCATGTTGTGTTGTTGCTGTGAAGCCATTTTGAAATGTTTTCTGGTTAAGAAGAACCAGTCTTCCACTGTAAACGAGTTTGACTTTACCTTTGAAACCGTTTTGGTTGCATTCGTTGACGAGTGTGTACAATTCTTTGTTTTAAATATTTGACAGAAGGACATGACGCTCAAAGAAACATGTCACTTCTCCTTTTAAATATTTATGAAACTTGAACCCCAAATTACCTGATGGTTAGTATAACCTGTTCCTCTCAATATTGTCTCCACAAGAATGTCTTTCTGCTTCCTCTGACCTCCCTCACCCTCTTCTTCACACACCTCTTCCTCAGTCTATCCCTTCGTCTCTGTGGTGATGTGTTGGAAGCTGTGGGCTTTGATGCTTTTATAAATAGCCTAAGTGTTCCACAGAGGGTACCGATGGATGGATGGATGATGGACGGACTGGGATTGTAGACTGAGGTGGAAGTGAAAAGTGAGTGTGTAGGTGGGAAGTGAGTGCTCTGAAATAATGAAAAAAAATGAATTGAGGAAAATGGGAGGTTGTTCTTGATGAGATGTAATACAGCGTTTAATCCTCCTAAAAAATATAATGTCAAACATGTAGAACATATTCAACTTTTAAATCCACGATCAGGGAAATGTGAAAGGTGGAGGCAACTCCTACGATAAATGAAAGTCGACAAGCGACCTTGAGGGGAATATTTTGGCGATAAAACCCTCCAGCAGCTGATGCATGGTGAGTTATTTAAGTCTCCTGGTTTTTGTCCGCACTGCATTCAAGGACTTCATTTTCTGTTTTATCTGTCTTACACAACACCACCAATGCTCTTCAGCGCCATGTTCCTAATAACTCTTGCCTAATATCTTTTTTGATCATTGACGAATTAATGGCTGCTGTGTTTGTTTTTATTTAAATCTATTTTCTCACTTCAAGTTTTGGTTCAATCGAATGATTCAAATGAAATGAGTCTCTAACTTTTTTTCTAAAATAAATAAGGTCCCTGTAGCAGAGATGAGATGACACATATGAGTAAAATATTTTCTCTTGTTATACTTCAGACGCATGGAAAATGTGGATGTAATTTATTTCGTAGTCCATAAATAATTGTGGAAATGTTTGATCGACTATAAATATTGCCGAAGTCTGATTTCTTTTTTTTTCTTTTTTTTTAAGAAGCATGTTTAGTACTCGTAGTTTCTGTTACTAAGGAAGAGCAGAGTCTTTCTATTTTTGGCCGACCACAAGCAGATTCTGAGACAAGCCCCACGTAAACCCTGTGGTTGAGCTGCAGTCAGTCAACCCTGAGGTTTCAGAAATTCAGTACCTGCTGGTTGTCATTATAGTTTCACACGTCGCCATCCAGAGCCGATCATGTTGCTGCTTGCTTTTAATAAACGGTCAAAGAACCCTCGCTACCAGATCATGTTGATGGTAACACCCAGTGTTTCCTCCAAATCTTCTTCCTCTTCTCACTGTCGCGTAGAGGGTGTAAAAGCCTTCATGCATGTCAGGGTGTGAATATGTGTAGCATCTGATATTCAGCTATTTAACAGCCAGAGGCCAAATATTTTTGAACTCCCTGACAAGAAAGTTCTCTCTTTTGACACCTCCGTATTATTAAAAGCGTTTTACATGGACTTTGAACTGTTTGTAGTGAACGGGCCAATTTAGCCACATTCTCAGTGAGTGGTTCAACTCTACGTGTGAACAAGATGTCACGTTTTGAAGATGGAAGTCTAAATTCTGTATCTCTCTGATCAGATCAACAAGGCTTGCATTTTCTTTACAAGAAAAGAAGATTTAAAATAAATGATGAATTCTGCATCACAGAGCTACTTTAAGTGCGGTTGAAGTAGTAAATACAGCTTTTTTGGAGAACCGAAACCTCGCTGTTCAGAGTTCCTCAAATGAAGAGTACAAGGAGTTCTGCAGACTCTCAGTCACACTGCTGGCTCTGAAATCTGTTTAGTATAATTATGACACAATGACGGGTAATAATGATGTGGAAAGAATGTGTGATTTGTGAATAATGATCCTTCAAACACTCAAAAGAGGAAATGGCAGTAGGACGTCTAAATGTAATGTACAGGAACCTGGCGAAGAGCGTGGGCTCCTTCCATTTCAACCAGAAACTGACTGAGCGGTTTCATGACGAGACTTGTCGATCTCACTTGCTTCAGGGGGTGCTCACACTTGTTCACAATGTTTATTTAATTGTAGCTAACATCACATAAAAGTCACAGA